>NC_041229.1:42415658-42416998 GCF_002837175.3 Physeter macrocephalus
AAATAACTCAGTTTCATTTCCATTTATGGCTGAGTAATATTCCATTGTATATATGTGCCACATCTTCTTTATCCATTCGTCTGTTGATGGACACTTAGGTTGCTTCCATGTCCTGGCTATTGTAAATAGAGCTGCAATTTACATTTTGGTACATTATTCTTTTTGAATTATGGTTTTCTCAGGGTATATGCCCAGTAGTGGGATTTCTTTTGATTTCTCCATCGAATCTGAATAAGATCCTTGCTGGGTAGAGTAATCTTGGTTGTAGTTTCTTCCCTTTTTTCACTTTAAATATATCGTTCCTCTCCCTTCTGACTGGTAGAGTTTCTGCTAAGAAATCAGCTGTTAACATTATGGGAGTTCCTTGTATGTTATTTGTCCTTTTTCCCTTGTTGCTTTTAATAATTTTTGTTTGTCTTTAATTTTTGTCAATTTGATTACTAGATGTCTTGGTGTGTTTCTCCTTGGGTTTATCCTTCTTGGGATTCTCTGCATTTACTTGCCTTGGGTGACTATTGCTTTTCCCTGGTTAGGGAAATTTTCAACTGTAAGCTCTTCAAATATTTTCTTGGGTCTTTTCTCTCTCTCTTCTCCTTCTGGGACCACTGTAATGTGAATATTGGTGTGTTTAATGTTGTCCCCAAGGTCTCTTAGGCCATTCTTTATTCTTTATTCTCTTCCACAGCAGTGAATTCCACCATTCTGTCTTCCAGGTCACTTATCTGTTCTTCTGCCTCAGTTATTCTGTTCTTGATTCCTTCTAGTGTATTTTTCATTTCAGTTATTGTATTGTTCATCTCTGTTTGTTTGTTCTTTAATTATTCTAGATCTTTGTTAAACATTTCTTGCATATTCTCGATCTTTGTCTCCATTCTTTTTCTGAGGTTCTGGATTATTTTCACTATGATTATTCTGAATTCTTTTTCTGGAAGGTTGCCTATCTCCACTTCATTTAGTTGTTTTTCTTAGTTCTTCTAGGAGTTTGTTCTTTAATTCTTCTAGGTCTTCGTTAAACATTTCTTGCATCTTCTCGATCTTTACCTCCATTCTTTTCCCAAGGTTCTGGATCATCTTCACTGTCATTCTTCTGAACTCTTTTTCTGGATAGTTGCCTATCTCTACTTCATTTAGTTCTTTTTTCTGGGGTTTTATCTTGTTCCTTCATCTGGTACATAGCCCTCTGCCTTTTCATTTTGTCTATCTTTCTGTGAATGTGGTTTTCATTCCACAGGCTGCAGGATTGTAGTTCTTCTTGCTTCTGCTGTCTGCCCACTGGTGGATGAGGCTATTTAAGAGGCTTGTGCAAGTTTCCTGATGGGAGGGACTGGTGGTGGGTAGAG
>NC_041229.1:42423602-42448324 GCF_002837175.3 Physeter macrocephalus
CCTTGTATGTTATTTGTCCTTTTTCCCTTGTTGCTTTTAATAATTTTTGTTTGTCTTTAATTTTTGTCAATTTGATTACTAGATGTCTTGGTGTGTTTCTCCTTGGGTTTATCCTTCTTGGGATTCTCTGCATTTACTTGCCTTGGGTGACTATTGCTTTTCCCTGGTTAGGGAAATTTTCAACTGTAAGCTCTTCAAATATTTTCTTGGGTCTTTTCTCTCTCTCTTCTCCTTCTGGGACCACTGTAATGTGAATATTGGTGTGTTTAATGTTGTCCCCAAGGTCTCTTAGGCCATTCTTTATTCTTTATTCTCTTCCACAGCAGTGAATTCCACCATTCTGTCTTCCAGGTCACTTATCTGTTCTTCTGCCTCAGTTATTCTGTTCTTGATTCCTTCTAGTGTATTTTTCATTTCAGTTATTGTATTGTTCTTCTCTGTTTGTTTGTTCTTTAGTTCTTCTAGGAGTTTGTTCTTTAATTCTTCTAGGTCTTCGTTAAACATTTCTTGCATCTTCTCGATCTTTACCTCCATTCTTTTCCCAAGGTTCTGGATCATCTTCACTGTCATTCTTCTGAACTCTTTTTCTGGATAGTTGCCTATCTCTACTTCATTTAGTTCTTTTTTCTGGGGTTTTATCTTGTTCCTTCATCTGGTACATAGCCCTCTGCCTTTTCATTTTGTCTATCTTTCTGTGAATGTGGTTTTCATTCCACAGGCTGCAGGATTGTAGTTCTTCTTGCTTCTGCTGTCTGCCCACTGGTGGATGAGGCTATTTAAGAGGCTTGTGCAAGTTTCCTGATGGGAGGGACTGGTGGTGGGTAGAGTTGGGTGTTGCTCTGGTTGGCAGAGCTCCGTAAAACTTTAATCCGCTTGTCTGCTGATTGGTGGGTGTGAGTTCCCTCCCTGTTTGTTATTTGGCCTGAGGTTGACTGGAGGTTTACCTGTAACTGGAAGTTATAGGCATTTTGGTGGGACTAACGGTGGACTCCAGGAGGGTTCATGCCAGAGATACTTCCCAGAACTTCTGCTGTCAGTGTCCTTGTCCCCATGATGAGCCACCACCATGCCCTGCCAATGCAGGAGACCCTCCAACACTGGCAGTTAGGTCTGGTTCAGTCTTCTATGGGGTCACTGCTCCTTCCCCCGGGGTCCTGATGCACACACTATTTTATGTGTGCCCTCCAAGAGTAGAGTCTCTGTTTCCCCCAGTCCTGTTGAAGCCCTACAATCAATTCCCACTAGCCTTCAAAGTCTGATTCTCTGGGAATTCCTCCTCCCATTGCCAGACCCCCAGGTTGGGAAGCCTGACGTGGGGCTCAGAACCTGCACTCCTGTGGGTGGACTTCTGTGGTATAATTGTTCTCCAGTTTTTGACTCACCCACCCAGCAGTTATTGGATTTGATTTTATTGTGATTGTGCCCCTCCAGCCATCTCATTGCGGATTCTATTTTGTGTTTGGATGTGGGGTATCTTTTCTTGTGAGTTCCAATATCTTCCTGTCGATGATTGATCAGCAGTTAGTTGTGATTCCAGTGCTCTCACAAGAGGGAGTGAGCTCATGTCCTTCTACTCCATCATCTTGAACCAATCTTTATTCAGTTATTTTTATGGAGCATATGTTGCATGTAAAGAGCATTGAGAAGATCTAGGATAAACCAAACTTTCTCTTAAAAAGATCAAAGTTTAGTGTGGAAAAGTGGGAGAATAAAAGGTAAAAATATTACTTTAAAACATTGGAAAATAGTATAGATGAGATATGTATAAACTAGGGTGAAGATGCAAACAAGCCACATGGCTTGGAGTGAAGAGTTCTTAGAAAGCTTTATAAAGATGCTCATCCAGAGTCTTAGTAAAGAAAAGAAACTGACATTTCCACAAGGTGGATAGGGGATTCTAGCAGAAGGAAACACATGTGCTAAGATAAAATCAAAGCATGATAATTTTGCATAATGGGAAGCAATTTGAATCAGCTGGAGAATCAGGCCTGTGGAAGGTGACACCAGCTTTGCATATGGAGAGTTAAATCTGATCTTGGAGGATGTTCCAATTAACTAAGCTAAATTCTCTTCAGCAATTAACTTTACATACATAAATATGAAGCAAAAACTACAGAGATGCTTAAATATATGGAAATGAGGGAAACAAACTTTATTTCAGTTACATGGAAATGTCATTTCCTCCTTTTAATATTCAGAGGTTAAGTGACTGGACAATTGAGGGTATGGACTTTGGAATCAGAAATGCCTGTTTTTCATCCTCACTTTGTTACTGATTATCTGGGTGACTTTGAGGACATTACAAAACCTGCTTAGTATCAGTTTTCTGGATGAAAATTTGTAAATAATAAATGTATCTTGCTGAGGTGAGCCTGGAACCTAGAAGGTCCTCAGAGAATAACTGTTATTTTAATTTTTATCATGCTACTTGATTGGGCTAGGAGATGTGTTACTATAACAAACCCTGAGTTTGAGTCATTGTGCTTGGAAGATAGCATTGAAATATATTCCCTAAAGAGTCAGGCCACTGGGCAGGACCTCTTTATCCCATAACCTTAATTCTAATAGCTCCTCAGGACTTTCAGAAATTCAAGAGCAGAACTACTGTAACATGTGTACCACTTTTTTCATGTTTTTTCCCTACTGGGTTCTACTTCCATCTCTCATTAGAGCTTTACTTTTTCTCAGGAGAAAAAGGCAATATAAACAGCCCATGTCCATGGCTGCAAAGAGAAATAGAAATATTCATATAGCTATCATTATATCATATAGTGAAGGCTCACCCTCTATTGGGCACTAGCTGAGTGCTATTAAAAAATATTGTCTTTTTAATTCTCAGGACAGTCCTGTGATCTAGTTACTATTATAATTCACATTTTAGAAACAAGAAAAATGAGACTTATTATGGTTAAGTAACTTGCCCAAAGTCAAACATTTAGTATATAGAACCTGAATCATATTAATTCCAAAACTCATAAATCTACTTTGTACAGGCTAAATTTATCACAAATATAGCATATTTCATATAATTAAAAATTGGGAGGGGCAGGGAATAAATATCCTGATTTGCAGCTTCATTTTCCTGGCCTTGTTCTAATATGTAGAAGCCTTGAAAGAACAGACTTGCTACACTGTGTCTTCCCCAACTCTTTAGATCTCACATTCCTCCCCACCCCCAATCATTTATTAAGGGCTATCTATTGAATAGCTATTAGGAACTAGGCACTGGTATTTCTATGATGCTCAAAATATGTTTGCTGCCCTTGCAGCCTTGCAGAATGCACAATAATAAGAGAAAAATTATTATTTGGGGACTAACCAATAAGTATAATACATTGTGGCGTGAACTACCTAGCAAATATAAAAAGGCATGAATAACTGTGCTTACATTGGAATTAACAAGTTTCTTATTTAATAAACTTTATTGTAATGAACCAGTGCTACAGAAACAAATATAATTGATCTTCTAGTTCGGTCATGAAGGAGTGCTTGTAAGGTTAACTAATGTCGACATACATCTCAGACTGAATTACTCCATAAGGCATATTTATGGGTTCATTTTTAACTATAATATGAAAAAGAAAAATGCCAGGGATGCCTTCAATTTTGAGCAAGTGCCAACCACAATGTAAGAGTCCTTCTTACAATTCTATTTCTTTCTTTCCCAACGGTCAGTGATTTGGTCTCTTTGGGAGCCAGCCAGACTTGCAGGATTATGGATCACTTAGGAGAGTTTAAAGACTGTTATGTGCCTTAGATTCAGGGACAAACCAGGCTTCCTGTTACCCCAGCAGATGGTGGTATGACTATCTGAGGTAGAGATTAACCTGAATCTTGCATAACTTACTGAAAAATGTCACACTTGATGGAAAGTGTCCAGCCACTATAACAAAATGGAGTATCTTATTTGATATGTGATAGCAAAATGTGTTAACACATTAATTTATGTTTTATTTATATTGCTATAGAAAAAAATAATGATGCTCATTTTTAACTTCCTGTCCTTCCCAGTTGAAATTAGCTATGGCTTAAATAAAGCCAGTATTTTGAAGAGCTGATACTTGCTTTTCTCCAGAGTAAAGAAGTATTTATGAGAAAAAGAGCAGAATTGTGTTAGTGGAAGAGCAGGGGATGGGGGAGAGTCAGAGAGGTGAACATTGCCTCCAGGCTTGGAAAATGAGAAATAGTAAATGTCCCAGGCTGACAGTGTCCTGAGACTGAAACCTGTTGATTCTCAGAAATGTGGGCTTCTCAGATGGAAGTTGCTGAGTGTTTTGCCTAGGGACACTGTCCCTGTTCAGTGGGATTTCCTGCCTTGGCCAAAGTCTCCAAGATCCAGATTTAGGTTTTCACAGATACAGTTAATTTTCAAGGCATGACACAGCTTGGGAAAAATGAACACACAAATGTCACCAGCATGGATCCAGGCTAGAGGGGATTCTCTAAATATTTTGGACTATGTAAAACCATTTGGACCTTTTCATAATTCTGGAAAGGGGAAGTTTGGCCCCCAGATGACTATTATATGATTTCTCTCCAGCCCAGTAGAGTTGAGGAGAACTGCAGATTAAACATGAATTTTTAAATGAATTCAATCTTTCATATATACTTTCTGGTGGCTCCAATTAATATCTGCTATAGATGTCAAACCTAAAGGCCATGTAAGTTATGATTCCCTGAAAAAACTAGAATGGAGATTAAAAGAGAAACTCACAAGCTTTAGGGATACTATAAAAGAAAATGACTAATCTGTACCATTAGTAGTCTTATTGATTAACTATGTTGCTTGGATTCATTTGGTTAGGTGGGCACATTTATGCTTTCTCCTTTACAACTTCATGCTCATCTTTTCTGCAGCTGCTCACTCTTCTAGAGAATAAAATCATATCTTATATTGAGAGATTAGAGATTTTTAGAGTCTAAAACAATTTTGACTTGACATCCTTCTATTACCCACACATCAGATTTTGAGACATAATTAATTTTCTCTGCACATAAGAATCACCATATGCAAGCATCAGATTTTAGTTAACATCACTGATTGTAATGAAGATGGTGACAGCAAGATTAAAATGAACATCAGATAACTTCTAAATCATTTATATTTAAGCATCAGCATATATTATGTAATTTCCTTAGTAAACTCTCACCTAATTTCTTTTGATAGACACAAATTTAAAATAGAATATCCTTTCATATTTGCAATTTCAGAATTAATCTGTGGTAGGCAGCCTCTGAAGTGGTTCTCAGTAATTCCTGCCTCCTGGTATCCACAGCCTTGTGTAACTCTCTCCCCTGGGGTGGGAGCTGGTATGAGCTTGTGTCTTCTAACAAACAGAGCATGGCTAAATCTTGTGGAATGTCACTTCTGAGATTGAGTTACAAAAAGACTCTGGCTTCACTCTTTTATCTCTTCATTATTCTCCCTTTCTCTCTCTCTCAATTTCTCAATCTCTCTTGACCCCCTCATTTTGGGGAAACAAGCTGCTATATTCTGACTAATCACATGGAAAGATCCATGTGAAAAGGGACTGAATTCTCTCTCCAACAACCACTGAAGATCTGAAGAACACCAGCAATGAAAGGAGTGAGCTTGGAAACAGATACTTTTCCAAAGCTGAGCCATGAGATGACTTCAGCCCTGGCTGACAGCTTACGTACAGCCTTGTGAAAGAGCTTGTATCAGGTGCATGATGCCAAGCCAGTTACCTGACCCAGAGAAAACGTGAGATAATGAATATAAGTTGTTTTAGGCTGTTATGTTTAAGAATAATTGTTATACAGCAATAGATGATGAACACAGAAGCTGAGTTGTAAGAGAAGGGAGGTTGGTGCTTGGGCTCATTGATGAAGAATAGAGAAGTCCATGAATGTAGATAAATTTGAAAGGATTATCTGATCCAAGTTGAATAATCCTACCTGAGTGTTTATATCTTCTTTATAACAATAGAAAAAGATATACTGGAACTACCGCATCTACAAAAGAGAAAATGCAAGGTTCACAGTTTTCCTTAAGCATTTCACATGAGTGCTGGACTCAGCTGACAAGACATCCCTGTGAATATAGATAGAAGTTTCTTTCCATTTGCAGCTGCTCTCAGTTAATCTTGTATTGGTGGCATACTGGACTGCTACAATGAAAAGAGGGGTAATGGTATTTCCTTGATATATCAGCAGCTATGTTCCTGAAACATATATCTGTTGAATATTGGAATTACACACTGCTTGAGCAGTTCTGAAAATCATTTATTGACTGCTCTTTGCAAAATTGGGGGAGATTCCAGAATAGATAATTCATTTATTTGAGAATCGAATATGTTTTTATGACATTCCCTTATCATGAAATCCTCACTATGTCTTTAACTTTTTCTTGTGTGTGTGTGTGTGTGTGTGTGTGTGTGTGTGATGGGGGTGTGGGATGGAGATGAAGTAATATAAACAGGAATTAAAGGATTCTGGGAGTGCTTCAAAAGAGAGACACATTGATCAGTATTCTGTTACTCAAAAAAGACAAGTGAAGCTTAGGAATACATGACATGCTTATTTCTTGCCGCTAGATATGGGGTTGCCATAGTGATAATTGCATAACATCTATATTTCTATGAAACCATCTGGGAAGGAGCAGAACATTCTTTTTAAAAAGGCATTATACTGTTGGCATGTTATTTGTAGTTGGTTAAAAATAGCCCAGGCATGTGGGTGTTTGGTGTTCCTGTCATATGCTTAGGCTTAGAAGAAATGCAAACCAAATATCCCCATCCCCCAACTCTCACTCAACAAACCACACATTACTTTCTACTTTTCTATCCACTAATTCACTAGTTCCTTCCTACTCTGTAAGGAAAACAAAGACAACACTCAAGAGTCAATTTCCCGCAACCTGCAGTGAGAAATTCCTCTCCTTTGACACTGATGTCTCTGGTTGCTTAACAGGTAAAAACCCTCTCCCATACTCCTTCTGTTTAGACTTGGCCCTGCTTGCTTGCAGATGGTCAGGTCCACAGCAAAACTACTCAAAAATAGTGAAAGGAAGTTTAAGGAGGTTGTGAGCAGCTGTGGTCTCAAAAGAGTTAGTGACCTGTTAGAAAGTGAGGTTCCTAAGGATAGAGGTTGTGGCACATTCTTCTCTAACCAAAGTTCAATACAAAGTAACATGAGGCACTCAAAAAAAGATATGTTGCAAGAATTTTAGCTAGTTATTCCCATCAAAATTTTGGTTACTGGAGGTTATCTACAGCTTCTCCTCTATTTTAGGTTCATTTGTCCATTATAAGTTCACTAAATCATTCTACATGTACTGAGTCATGCATTTCTTTTCTTCTCAAGGATCTTACTGACAAGGACAAGAAAAACTCATGAAAAGCAAATAAACGCACCTCAAAATATAATATACTTACACTCATGGATTTAGTTACTTAGGATTTTCTCTTCTAAGGACATCCATCTGCTATTTTGTGGTACGTGGCTTTTAGAATGTGTACACATGCTTTTAACTTGATGCAAATTAATATCTATGATGAGATTCCTTTGAATCTCAATGAATTTTTTATATATTTATGAGATTATTATTTTCACTATTAAATTCTTAGAAATATTAACAGATGAATTAGTGGTAAATGATTCATGAATCCCCTTGTTTTTTCTTCTTATCTGCCTACAATTGTTTTCAAAAAGAACTGCTACCTTTAAGGCTCAACTTTCATTACAGATAAAATAAGAAGGGACCTAAAGGATGTGATTTGAGAAACACCAGGAAAACTCCTTGACTTAAATATCTCCTTTTATTCCTTCTGACTGGCATCTTTAAATTCCAGTTTCCTAAAACATCAAAGACACTAATTAAAGGGCAAGAATTATCTGGACTGGGCAGAGTATTTGTCTTAAGTCTGTTGTTATAAACTTTCAATTGAATTATACAGTTGGTCAAGCTCCCTATCAAGAGCAGAATATTGGGATGATAGTTTAAGGGACAGGAGGATTTGGAGTGGAACATTAACTTCTTCTGGGAATGAGAATCATCTCAGAATACTCTGCAAAACATGAGGACAGTGGGAGAGGGCACTGAAAATGAAAATAATAAAAGAGTATAATTATTAATGATGTCAAAATTTTATTTATTCCCTTATGAGTTGCTGGGAAGAATTATGCTACATTTTTCTCCTATCAATACATCATTCATATATTAAAGAGAAAATGAAATAGGAAATTTGATAAATAATATCTATCTTGTCCCTATCGATAATACCCTTGAGAAGAAAAGGTTTAGTGCATTCAAAAAAATCAGAACTAGAAGTAACTGTAGAGATAATCTTCCTCCATCCTGTTTTTCATCTCATGAGTCTCTCTTTTTAAACATTTTTTTACATTTAGATTGTGCCATTTATCCAACAATCACTTATTGAATTAAGGGGATTTACCAGGAAGTGACTGTGCTTTACTATATAGCACAGCAGCTGCTACATTAAAGAAATCCAAAATGATACCTGTTCAAATATTGATGACAGCTTGAATGCCTACTCTGCCCTGAGTATCCTACTAGATACAGGCCAAGAATATGTTGTGGTACCATGTGTATGATCAATATATGTCAACCCATGAGTCCTGAAGTAGCAAGATAAGATTTCTCATTTTTCCTCCTTCAGTTAAAAAAAAAAGAATGGTAACTAGGAGTCTCTGATGCTCCATCATCAAGTAGAAAACCTGGGAAATGCCTACATCTAACAATGTCAGCAATATAATGACAAATATAGCAATTAGGTTTATAGGAAAAAGCTCTTGTTTCATAAGAACCTCAGCCTGCTCCTGGTCCCTCTCAATCATTTTGTTGTGCATCTTAGGTGTGACTCAAATAACTAGAAAATTTGGGAAGAATAACAACAGATTCTGCTTAGGTTCTGCCACTTTCTGCTTTCAAGTGAACTCTGCAGGAAGCTTGCATTTTCTTTTTTTTCCTTTTTGTTGAATGTCTTCTATAGGAAAACATACCATAGTTTGGCAGTGACAAAACTGGGAGGGAGAAAAACTTGTCTTCTTTCTGGAGTTCATTGCTAGCAGGTCTATTTGCACAAGGACATAAACTATATCCACTAATCTGATCTATACCAGTAGTTAAAATGCTTTTTATGCCTTCGTATTTACTTAATTAAATATATATATATATATATATATATATATATATATATATATATATATTCAGACAGTCTCTTCAATAAGTGGTGCTCGGAAAACTGGACAGTTACATGTAAAATAATTAAATTAGAACGCTCCCTAACACCATACATAAAAATACTATTAAAATAAATTAAAGACCTAAATATAAGGCCAGACACTATAAAAGTCTTAGAGGAAAACATAGGAAGAACACTCTTTGACATAAATCATAGCAAAATCTTTTTTGACCCACCTCCTAGAGTAATGGAAATAAAAATAAAAATAAACAAATGGGACCGAATGAAACTTCAAAACTTTTGCACAGCAAAGGAAACCATAAACAGAACGAAAAGGCAACCCCTCAGAATGGGATAAAATATTTGCAAATGAATCAATGGACAAAGGATTGATCTCCAAAATATATAAACAGGTCATGCAGCTCAGTATTAAAAAACAAACAACCTAATCCAAAAATGGGCAGAAGGCCTAAATAGACATTTCTCCAAAGAAGACATACAGATGGTCACAAAGCACATGAAAAGATGCTCAATATCACTAATTATTAGAGAAATGCAAATCAAAACTACAATGACGTATCACCTCACATTGGTTAGGATGGACATCATCAGAAAATCTACAAACAACAAATGCTGGAGAAGGTGTGGAGAAAAGGGAACCCTCTTACACTGTTGGTGGGAAAGTAAATTGATAAGCCACTATGGAGAACAGTATGGAAGTTCCTTAAAAAACTAAAAATAGAACTACCATATGACCCAGCAATCCCACTAATGGGCATATATCCAGAGAAAACCATAATTCAGGAAGACACATGCTCCCCAAAGTTCATTGCAGCACTATTTACAATAGCCAGGTCATGGAAGCAACCTAAATACTCATTGACAGACTACTGGATAAAGAAGATGTTGTACAGGACTTCCCTGGTGACACAGTGGTTGAGAATCTGCCTGTTAATGCAGGAGACACGGGTTCGAGCCCTGGTCTGGGAGGATCCCACATGCTGTGGAACAACTAGGCCCGTGAGCCACAACTACTGAGCCTGCACATCTGGAGCCTGTGCTCTACAAGAAAGTCTACGATAGTGAGAGGCCCGCACACTGCGATGAAGAGTAGCCCCTGCTTGCCACAACTAGAGAAAGCCCTTGCACAGAAATGAAGACCCAAAACAGCAAAAATAAATTAATTAATTAATAAACTCCTACCCCCAACATCTTTAAAAAAAAAAAGATGTGGTACATATATACAATGGAATATTACTCAGCCATAAAAAAGAATGAAATTGGGTCATTTGTAGAGATGTGGATGGATCTGGAGACTGTCATACAGAGTGAAGTAATTCAGAAAGAGAAAAACAATTATCGTATATTAACGCATATATGTGGAATCCAGAAAAATGGTACAGATGAACCAGTTTGCAAGGCAGAAATAGAGACACAGATGTAGAGAAGAAACGAATGGACACCAAGGGGGGAAAGTGGCGGGGATATGGTGGTGATAGGATGAATTGGGAGATTGGGATTGACATATATACACTAATATGTATAAAATAGATAACTAATAAGAACCTCTTGTATAAAAAATAAATAAAATAAAATTCAAATAAAAGTATATATATTCAGAACACAGGGAAGGAATATGGTGCTACATATCCTGGGACCCCTAATAAGCCACAATGAAAACCACATTTGAGCATCAAACAATAACAGCTAATATTTATTACATGCTTAATGAATACCAGACAGTGTTTTATGTGCTTTACAAATATATGCTCATTTAATCCTCGTATAAATTTGAGATATAAATCTGTCCATAAAGTGGAGATAGCTATTCTCTTAAATTATCTCATGATTATTACCTCTCCACAAAAACTGAAACAGATTGACACTATATTTTCCCCAGAAGTATGTGAGAACATCTACTGCTTTAACTTTTTGCTGAAAGGTGTTATGGTAAGACTAAAATTTTTGCCAAGTTAACAGTAAAATTTATTTCAATTGGTTTTAGTTTGTATTTCTATAATTATCATTAAGGTTAAGTAACACTTAATGTTTATTCTGTTTGGATTTGCTGTTTTGTCAAGTGCCTGTCTTGCCTGTTTTTTTTTATACTATCTGTTTTATTCTTACTTATTTTTAGGATTTTTTGCATATTCTGTACAGTAATCTTTTTTGCTTACATGTGTTATAAATATCTTATTCAACTGTATGACTTTCCCTTTTGCTGCCTATAAAGTTTTCTTTTACAAAGAGGTTGCTAATTTAAATATTGTTAATATTTCATTCTCTTCTAACAGTTTGATTGAAATATAATTCACACACAATAAAATTCACCCATTTCAAGTGTACAATTCAACTGTTTATAGTATATTCATACAGTTGCACAATCTTCAGATATGACTTGAATATTTTTATCACCCCCAAAAGAAATGCCATACCCCTTGAAAATCACTACCCATTTGCCCCAATACCTAGCCATAGGCAATCACTAATCTACTTTCTGTCTTTATAGATTTATGCATTCTTGACATTCCATGTAAATGGAATAATATAATACATGGTCTTCTTGTGACTAGTTTATTTCAACTAGCATAATATTTTCAGAGTTTAAATATGTTGTTTCATGGTTCAGTACATTTTTTTTTTATTGCTGGAATGTGGACCTAGTTCAGTAAAGGAAACAATTATGAACATGTTAATATATGTAAAATAAGAGGTCTCCTATAAGTACCCTTCCAACTAAAACTTTGATTCTATAATTGTACAGTCTAGTTTCCTTTATTTTACTGGGTTAGTAATCCCATGCTATCTGAACATATGACCTGCCATTCTGTATACCCTCCCTGAGTTTATTTAGCCAGAGTTTATTACTTGCTTTGCAGATGAAAAGCATTATGTGCATGCATATAACTTACAAAGCAAGGGGTTTTCTCTAGTATTTGGATTATCTGACTTGTATCTACATTAATCAAAATAGATAGATCAATGGCAAATCTCCAATTCTGCTGATGTCATATGTTATTCAAGTAAAGTTGTCCCTGGAAGAAATAGTAGACTGAGAAAAAGAGAGAAACTTTGTAATGGAATTGTTTCAGATTTATGTAGAAGATTGTACTTCACAGGACATTTTCACACTGCATTATACATCTTTTCTCTAGGTCCATCTTTCTAGAAAACATAAAATTTTGCAAGGAACTATGTATGACTCAAATGTGGTACATGTAACTATAATAATTAAGATTATTCAAGGAAAGACCCTAATTATTGTTTTTATTTTTACCCATGCTTCTTTTGATTAGCATAAAATTTGCAGTTTGGTGCACATGAAATTTTGACCCTCTTTTAATACTACTTAAATTGATTGTACCTGAAACCAAATTGAAACAATAACAATTTTGGACATACTTCTGACAACTACACATGCCTCCCTTGAATTTCTGATACCACCCCTGGATATCATATTCCTCTCCTGATGCAACCCTTCAGGGTACTAGCTAAGATAGTGACTTTGTTCAAAATATTCATAATTTTGGTTTCAAAATTATTCTATTAGGACACGAAGAAATCCTAGGCTTAATGAAACCCCTGAGGTTCTGTCCTCCCACATGTGCAGTCTGGTGTGTGTCTTCCCACGTACATCTGTTATCAACTAAATAAGATGACAAAGAATATGAAAATAGAAAATAACAAAACAAATTTTAAAATCCTAAAAGTGCTAGAAAAACCTAGGTATTATATTTGGAATTATTGCTTAAATTATCTTTCTTTTGATAATTTGTTTTTATTTTGACAACTAATAAGCAATTAACCATATCTATATAAAAGATGGAATTTTTTTCATAAATTATACTTTATCAGAAAACTATCCTGTTATACCAAATCAGTAGACATCAGCTGTTACTGTGAGAGTATTGTTATATAATTTTCTGCCCCCATGCTCCAAATTGAAGATCTGTCCAAGTTATCAAATTGTCTGAGTAACATCATTCTCAATTTCATCAATGTTTTCATCTGGAATATAAAAAATGCAAGAGAGGACTCAGAAGAAAAGTAAAAGAGTTGCTATTTCTGGAGGTCTGTACAGAAACCAAAATAAAGGACTGGAGTTCTTGAGTGGAAAAAAGTATATCATTGAAACTTGAGAAACAGAATGCATGCACAAGAAGTAGAAATTTAAGGCCAAGGATAGACTATGTGATACTATAATAATCGTGAATACCTCAATATCCATACAATAAATAGATCTGTGCTTTTTAGCTTTGGACTAGAACAACAATATCATGTCAACCTACATGCTTTTAGACCAAGTCCATCTTTCCTTGAAAGATCTCATCACTGGTCTATTCACAGTTCATAATGGGTATTGGACATAATTGTATTATATTCTTTTTGTGAGTTTTGCCAACTTCTATGAGTTGACATTATTACCCTTATGATGTTAAACTCCACTTCAATGGAAACTTCTTGTAACTGCTTTCTGCACAGGTGTTGCTTGCCAGTCTGACTATGCTTTTGTCTAGCCTAGTGGACTTCCCAAGAGAGAGCATGTATTTTGGAAAGTAGGAGCACAGGCACCATGGCCCTTCCAAGTATAAAAGGCCGTGTAGGACTGAGGTGATTCCTGCCTAAGGTCTATCCAGCATTGATTTTAAAGTAACATGGCATAAATTTCACAAGGACAAAAAATTTAAACCAACCATACAAGTAGGGGAAGAATAAAGAAGTACAACTTTATGAGAATTTAAAACCAACAGTAATTTCCTTCAGCCATTAAGAGAAAATGTAATGCACTTCTATTTATGTCAGTGCCCTATATGATATGGCTCTTGCTGACTTAGGAGAAACTTTCATTTCATCATCCCACTCTTTCTCTTAACAACTACACTAAGAAAACAGACCTATTTCTCTAACATCCTGACCTCTTCTCACCTGAAAGCCTTTGCTTCTCTCTCTACCTGTGCTATGGACTAAATGTTTGTGTTTCCCCCAAATTCATATTAAACCTAACACCTGATGTAATGGCATTTGGAGGTGGGGTCTTTGGGAGGTAATTAGGTCATGAGGGTGAGCCCTCATGAATGGGATAAGTGCCTTTATAAGAGAGACCCCAGAAATCTCCCTTGCCCCCTTGCACCATACATGGACACAGTGAGAAGATGGCTAAACCAGGAAGCAGGCTCTCACCAAACATCAAATCTGCTGCTGCCTTGGTCTTGGCCTTCCCAGTCTCTGGAATTGTGAGAAACACATTTCTGCTGTTTATAAGCTACCCAGTCTATGGAATTCTGTGACAGCAGCCTGAACACACTAAGATGACCTGCTGTATACTTCCTTTAGCTTCCCACCTCACTAACTCCTTGACATCCAGATCTCTGCTCAAATACCCTCTCCTTAGAATAACCTCTTTTCACTATCATCCTACATTAGCTCTGCCAGGCACTTTCTATCACATTTTCAATGAATGCGGTAGTTTACAAATTGTGTTTCCATTAAGGAAAAAAAAAAATTTAAAAATAAATGAATCATAAACCAATAATCTTTCAAAGTTTGCTATTTTTGTCACTTTGTTTTTATTAAAGTTCATAAACCAGGGGAATATGAGCAAACTTTAGAAAAATATTTCAATGAAATATCAAACAATAATTTTGGATTAATTTACTATAGAATTTTTATAATATATATGAATACATGTATGTTATATATGTGCTTCCAAAGATAAACTATATAAACATACTCAATAAGAAAATCTTGGTTTTAAAAATTTAAAGAAAATCTACTCTTATTTACAGTAATATACTAGGCAAGATATTGATAAGATAATGCTACTATAAAACACATATAAAATAGAATTTAAGATGAATAACTGTAGTGCATGGAAGATGGGATAAGACAATAAAGGAAATCATTGGGAGTCAAAAATATAAAAAAAGCATAAATCCAAGTAAGCAAGCTCCAAAGCAGATGGCTGCCTAAAGGGATCTGACAGTCTTCACAGTTCTCAGGCTTCAGTTTTAAAAATACAGGATTCACTATATAAGAAGTAATTTGGAGAGTATTGCATAAAATCAAGACCTTGAAAAGAACAACTTCAAGTAAAATTTTGGACAAGAAAAACAAATAGCAAGAAATGGGAAATAGTGAGCATATGTTGGAGATATACCTATCTCCAACATAAAAAGGAAAACTAACAAAGGTTTGAAACATGGATTCAAACTACCTACATGACCAGGGGAAAAATGACTGAGAATTTAATTTAAAGTAGTCCTGGATGATAGGGCCCAAGGTATATCTTAGAAACTAAGGTAAATCTTCTCTGGGCCATTACCAAACAACAAAGACCTCAAAGAAATCACACAAAGTTTCAATGAATATGATCTCAAAATAAAAAATAGCTCAAACATACGACAAAACAAGTGGAATCAGGGCTTCCCTGGTGGCACAATGGTTGAGAGTCCACCTGCTGATGCAGGGGACACGGGTTTGTGCACTGGTCCGGGAAGATCCCACATGCTGCGGAGCAGCTAGGCCCGTGAGCCATGGCCTCTGAGCCTGTGCATCCAGAGCCTGTGCTCCGCAATGGGAGAGGCCACAACAGTGAGAGGCCAGTGTACCACAAAAAAACCAATTGGAATCAGAAGACATTAGAAAAAACAAAGTTAGGATCCATACATACATTGACATTAGAATTACTATATAAAAATAGAAACATCCTAAAAATATAAAATCCAAATACATGTTTAGAAGAATAAAACATGAAATAAAATTATGTCATATACAAAGTATATCACTAGAATAATTTGAAAAGAACAAAATAGAATATTTCAATGACATATATTCTAATTAAAATAAAAAGTTCCATGGAAGGGTTCAAAGGACAATTAGACATAGATTAAAAATTCCTGAATTAGAAGCTGAACTAAAAAAAAAAAATTCAAGAATGCAGCTTTGGGTTACTAAAAAAAGGTTCAAAGAGAAATACTGAACAAAGAAAACACAAAGTTTAAGAGAATAAAATTATCTGTTTCTTATCTTATTTGGTAAGAAAATAAATACAATAAATAATTATAGATGTTAAATATGCATTATATAATTTCTAGGGAAATCATTCAAAGTATAGAAATGTCAATTCTAACATCTATATTTGGAAAATGTACATTTGTGTGGTGAGAAAGAACCAAGGGTAAAAGATGTGCACTGATAAACAAACTCAAAAACTCAATCTGTCCAAAGAAGGCAAGATAAACTTTCTAAATGCATGAAATCAAATCAAATTAAAAAGGAAACAATCCCTGTACATCTCTGGCAGTAAACTACAGCAAGAAAAGTATCAAAGGATAAAATGATTAGGAAAGAAAAAATTATCTACAAGTAATAACTGAAAGTACATACTGGAAATTTATTTGCATTAATAAGTTTAGTAAAGATGCTATATACGAACTTAATACACAAATGAATTTTGCATTTCTACATTATAGCAACAAGTAACCAAAACATTGCAAAACGGTACCATTTATAATAGGAACAAACTTGTGTACAAAAGAATCAATGTAATATAAGGTATGCAAAACTCATGGAAAAGTTTATGAAAGTTTTCAAATGCATTAAGGAAAGTCTCAACAGAGGGATTATGTTGTTCTTGGATAGGAGGACATAATATTATAAAGATGTAAATTCTTCTAAAATTGATTAACTTTCAATCTTATCTCAATAGATAATTTTTTCCTGGATAATGATACATTAATTCCAAAATATGTATAGAAGGTGAAAGAGCCATAAAAAGCCAAGACCACTCTACAAATGTAGCTTCCACGTATTGTTGACTATGTACACAATGATGATCCAGTCCTAGGAAGAGATTCTTGAACATGTTCAGAAAAGATTCATGTAAAAGTGTATTCGACAGTATCTTTTTTTCATTAAAAACAATACCAGAATCAAAGCAAATGCTCAAGGGAGAAAATGATAAATAGTGGGACATTCACATATGAAATATTATACAGCAGAGAAAATGAACAAATTATGGATTTACCCTTCAACATTTTTGAATTTCTCTAAAACTTTTGAGTGTGAAAAGTCATTTCACAGAAGAATCAGTGCTGTAAAATTATTTTTATATAAAGTTCAAAATCTTACCCAAGTATATGTATGTAGATACATAGAGACCCATCCCTTATATGCAATATACACAAACATACACACAGACACACACAAACACAAAACTATAAATAAAAATAAGGAAATAGTAAGCATGGCACAAGATATTGTTACATTATTACCTCTGTTGGAGAAGAGGAGAATGCATCATGGAGACTGTTTTGAAGGTGAACACAGGGGTTTCAGGTACGATGTTTTATTTCTAAAGTAGGGGTGTAGATATATAGTCATATGCTTTATTATTTAAACCATTTCTATAACTTAACTATACACTTTCAAAAAAAACCTACAGTGGAAGAAAATTAGAGCCATTGCAAATTTAATATTAGAAATATAACTGTAGTGGACAGCATGAGAGTTCTGAGGGTGTGGTATTTTCCACATGCAATATAAATTCCTTGTCTTGTCAACTTGTTTAATTAACTAGCTAAAATAATGAAAGTGTTGCTTTAAGAAATTTTGGGACTATTTTTAGTTTACTTTCTAAACTTCCCTTATCTCCTTCTACCCAAGAATCAACATTAATGATTACATCTTGCAGAAAAGTAGGGAACAAAAATGTGGTCTGGTCTTCCACCTTTTCATTTCATAACTCCTCTAAATGCAATTAACTATGTAACTTAAGTCCTATCAGGCCCTGAGCAAGTCACTCATGTACTCAGTCATTTTTATTCACGCAATCTTTTAAAAAACACTTATTGTTATACTCTGTGGCAGGCACCGTGTGTTCAAAGATGGATAAAACATGGATTTGCTGGATGTAGCTCACAGCTGACCAGAACAGGAGCACCTTGATCTCATCAACAAGTGAGCTCTGAAATCATACTTGCCTCCTTAGCTTTGATTTACTTTTCTATTCAGGTATGTGTATGGAATATTACCTGTGTCCTTAACTCTTGGTATCTTTATTGCCATCCTGAGAACATGATTTTCAAATGTTTGTCACTGTCCTGTCAGGGAAAGAGAAAGACAAAGGGAAGGTCTTGACAGGGATTCTACTCCCAATGTATTTCCAGAATTACATAAGTGTTTCTGTGCCCAGGATTTCCTGCTGCCACGCCCTCAATTTCCCTTTAAGGATCTCTGGGATATCACTAAAGAAAGTCTATATTGGCCTGATAAATGGTAACTCCCATTAAAGCCAAAGCATTTTTATTTATATAGTTCTTTCTGTTTTTCACTTCCTCTCATTCACAGTCTCAACCCTGAAACCCCATCATGCCTCATGATTACACCCTCAGGATTTTACACACTGTCTTCTTTTTAACTACTGTACCAAACAAAATGCCTGTGAGAAAAATAGCCTGTGAGTAACTCCTGGGTTGGCACAACTTTGGGATGCTATCAGGTTCTGTGTAAAGTCTTTCATAAAGAATATCTCTAAGGAACCTTCCTCAGAATGTGGTTACTTAACGTTTCATTTAAGAAGCAAATGCTTCTTGGCTGAACAAGCAGAATAGAAAGCAGCCCAACTTGTCTTGAAGTAAATGACTTTTACCATTTAAGCTTTGTTCTTCAGGATCCCACAAACACCTATTTACCATATTGTGTGGCTGGAGACTTCTGAGTTCTGTGATCAAACTGCTAGCCTGAGATCTGGAGACTGGTGCTTCACCTAAGCATCAGGAATATGTGTGCTTCTCTCCTTAATTGCTGTATTGAAGAAAAAATAAATTTCTCTAGAGAGAAATAGACAAATCCTATGTGACATTGTAGTGAAAGGATGTCATTTATTTCCCCAAAAATTTCACTGGGGAGAATTGGAAAATGGCTAGATTAATTAATGATAAAAATGAAACAAAATATTAGGCAGTCATCATTATTTAATAATAGTGTTTTTTAGTAAAACATAGACAACTTTTTAAAGCAAAGTAATGATACTGCAAAATGGGAATAATTGAAATTATAAGCATAAAATTTATTCCATACATATTTATAAACTCCTTTTTTTGAGGTCTTAAGAAAAATATTATGGGCGATAGGATGATAAATCAGAAATGGCCTCTGCCCTCAAAAAGATGGGATTCAAGGAGAACAGATAACACATGTACAAAAATATCTAAAACAAAATGTAGAATAAGGTAAGTACTCTAATAGAGGTGTTGACTAAAAAATAAATGCACAGCCTAAAAGTTGAGAGTTATGTTTTATTGGGTGGACACACTAAGGACTTCAAGCCCCGGAGACAGCATCTCAAGTAACCCCGAGAAAATGGCTTCCAGGAGGTGAGGGGAGAGGTAGGATATATAGGAATTTTGCAACAAAGGGAAGGTAAAAGGAAAAAAAGATTATTATTATTATTATTATTTATAACATATTATATATTTATAATACAATATATTATAAATATAATATATTATAATATATATTATATTATATATTATAATATATTTAAAATATATTATATATAATATTTATAATATAATATATTATAATTATTATTAACAGTAATTATTATTACAGTTAATAAGAGAAAACTGGATATCTCAAGTTAAGGAATTTATCACTTTTCTTTGTATGGGAAGTTGCAAGAGTCTGGGCTCACTGAAATCATTCCTTTGAAATGCAGCTCAGCTATCTGGGGCCAGTATCCTGTGTTTTCACATCCTGAGTTTCCTCAGGGCTCACCTTAGGGAGTGGCTGCAGTCTGATGGCTGCTAGATGGCAGGTATTCTTTGTTTCCTTCCTGAGTTCCCTCAGGGCTCACCAGATCACCTTTGGAGGGCTGCAATTGCTGATGATTGTGACATCGGTTGTTTACTGATATGGCAGGCAATATTTTATCTCTCAGAGGTATGAACAAAATTCTCCATCTGAGAATGAAGTTTTCACTCATGGTTATCTAACTAAGAAAAGAAAACAAAGGATGACCAAATATTTAGGGAACATAGGGTCTGAGAAATAATAAGTAGTCCAGGTATATTCGGATAATAGCAGTAATTATCATATAAGGGCTTAAATATTAGGATATTCTGATTGGATTTTATGTGATAAGTGACGGTATTGAAGGTTTTTAATTGTACAAGTTTTGTTGGATAGAGGGTGTTTCATAATTATAACCTAATTTCTTTAAAGATTAATCTAGCTATAGCGTAAAGTTTGGAAATGGTGAAAACAATGAGGTCAGAGACAATGTAATAGGTTATTGAACTGAGTATGAGGAAGTCTGGAAATATGGAAGTATCTATGGAATGGAGCAGTAGTGATAAAGATAAATGTTTCAGCCAAAGAATGTATAAAACTTGACAAAATAATTGATGGAGGATTTAAAGTGTACAATCAAGAATTCAATTTAGCAAACAGTTTTGAGTGCTTGTTATTTTAGAAAATATGTTGCATCTTGAGTTATTTGATTAAAGAATTTGTAACCTATATAACCAAGATGACAATAGCATCACCAATAACAATAGAGAAAATAAAATTGTCTTTGGGGATAATCTGATAAATTTGGTTTGAGCACAAGTTAAGTTAGACATGGCAGAGATATTAAGGAGGTAGATGTCAAAAGGCATTTATAAATTTGGAGGGCTAGATGGAGAACACAAAGAGACAAGATAGGTAATGTGGGTGTTGATTTATAACAGAAAAATGATATTTGAAGCTGTAGAGAATAAATGAAGAGACTAAATATAGGAAAAAAGAAAAAAGACTCCCCTATATAATTTCCTACATTTAAAGTTTTGAAAAGTGAAAAAGATGCTAATAAGAGAGAGAGGAAAATTATCAAATAGCTGTTAGGGATGTGAGGCATTTCAATGTCTCGGTGGCTAAGGAAAGCCAGAATTTCAAGAGGCAGGTGTGATCATAAAGCCAAAATGTAAAGCATTATTTTATAAATTGGCCTCTTGAAATGGCAAGAATGAATTTATTAATAAAACTTGATAATATCAGTTTACATTGAAGAACAGAGAAATCAGAATGTAATTGTTTAGAGACACACCAGTGATACAAAAATGGAGACACTGACATTGACAACATCTGCAAAAAGCTTTCAGATAAAAGAAAGGATTATACTACAAAGGGCGATCAAAGAGAGACAGAGTCCAATTACTTTTTTCCTATAATGAGGTCCTGTATAAAAGAGAGAGGTCAGAAAACATGCAGAGGGGAAGAACCTGACAGAGTCAAGTATCTTGGTTAATTTTTGTCTTTTGGCCATATACTGTTGTTTGACCCACTTCTTTCCCAATTTCATCTTGAAAGTCTACCCTTCTGTTCTTGGTCTTTATGATTATGGTGGAGCTGACTTCATATCCCCTTCATTCCTTGCATTCCCTAATTCCAGGTGAATAGGATCCACATCTGATCATCCAAGCACTTCTCCAACTGGTGAAAGAGATTGATTTAGGAGTGGTACGTGATCCAAAATCTATCATATCGAGACACTGACACCCAGGTCTTGGGATTTTGTTTCAGCTTTAAACAAAACAGAGATGTGGACTCTTATTCTTTCCCTAGATCTGGTGACAGTTTGAAATGATCTTGGTCTCTTGGTCCTCTATCTGGGGACTGAAAATGAAGTCAATGCAGCAGAAGTCACAGTAAGAAAATGGAGGAGAAACAAAAGTCCTCACAGCAACATTTAGTCCCTGTGTCTGACTATTCCTAAAACCCATTACACCTGTCAGATTTTTATTTAAATGAATCTATGCATTCTTATTATTCCCTAAATTTTAAGTTGGATTTTAATCACTTGTCACTGAAAGAGTCTTAGCTGATACACAGGTCTCATAGAGGGTGAGGGAAACAGATTAAAGTAGAATATGGGTTTTGAGACAGTGGAAGAAAAGGAGAGAATATATATATATATATATATATATATATATATATTTTGAATTGAAGACAGTAACCTTAGAACACCATTCTTAATAGATGAGAAAATAATAGCTCCTGAAGATAAAGGATCTGCAAATTAGATTGGAGAATTGAAAATTATGGAAAAGTTATGAGTCAGTTACTGTGCAGAATAAATAAGAGAGCCAATAAGAAATGACTAAATAATTACTAAGTTATAGGGGAGCTCAGTTAAGTTGGCTGCTTTTGTTTGATTTGGCTCAAATTAGGTCAATATACTCTATAAATGTGTAGCAGCTCAGAAGTAAAGATTAAGTGGCAGATCATGAAGTTTGTAATGCATCAAGACTAATAGAAAAATTCTAGGATAGAAAATCCTGGGATTTTGAGGTGCTTGGATCAATAACATGGCTGATCATGATGTTCAGGTGGATAAGGAGAAATATGCAGTCAAAATAGAGACATGGTATTTACTACAAGGAAAGTGAGAAATCAAGGGACAAGTCATTCAAAGTGTAAGAAGTTCCAACTAGAAGTGAAAAAAATTAAAGAAGATGTAACATAGAGGGTGTTATCAGACTAGAAAATTTTCAGGTCCCAGAGCTTGAGATCAGATTAAGACTGTGTCATGTTTTGGGTTGAAGCTCTTTCAGAGAGTGGCTTAAATAGAGGTGAAGTTTCTAAAAATGAAACCTGAAATAAAATTGTCGGCAGACTTAAAGGAATATTAAGTAGGAGAGGAACTTGCTGAGGAAAATGCCATAGGATCTGTGTGAAACATGTCTCTGAACCAGGGCACAGAGGTTATTGAAGAAGCTAAGACAGGGCTCTCAAGGTAAGTAGCTACTGGATCTGTCTCAGGGTGAGCAGAAGGTGAATAAAAAAGATGGGATGGGACTTCCCTGTTGGCCCAGTGACTAAGACTCCGTGCTTCTAGTGCAGGAGGCACTGTAGGGGAACCCTGGTAGGGGAACTAGGATCCTGCATGTGATGTGGCTTGGCAAAAAAAAAAAAAAAAAAGAAAAAAAAAGAAAAAAAGAAAAAGATGGAAGGATGGGATGGATTTCAAAATAAGGGAGATTTGAGAGCAATGGTGGCAGAATCCTTACCTGAATGAGACACTGCTAAGTTTATCTTTCCTTCTGTGTTAAAACGTACCTGGGATTTGTTTTAATCATATGTAGGAAGACATGCAGATGTGGAAATAATTGAAGAAAGAAGTTTGTATTTACAGATTCCTAGAAATAGGAGGCACAACATGCCACCCAGGGCCACATGGGGAAAGACCAGGATTGGTCAGGAGGCAGAGGGAAGAGAGGGGAAACCATGGCCCAGAGCTTTCACTGGGGTTTTCATAAGATGATATGGGTGAATCAGGGTAGGAATGTTGAGAAAGATTTTAAGATTAAACACTTAGAATAATTTTGTCTGGCTCTGTCCTGAGAGGTGTCACCAGGTGTCTTATACATGGTCCTGGGGAGATTTAGGACAGGAGAAATATTAGCCTGGTGTGTGAGTTTAATAAAGAAGATGGTTGGAGATACGGGCTCTTTGTTGGCTAGTTTGTATATCAAAGACACACTCCCAGGGGAGTCATTTGTTAGCTTTAGGATTTAATATGACCTGGGAGGGGCAACCTCTCCAAGATCAAGGTCCCAAATGCCAGAGCATCAAGAATATAGACATGACCTTTTTTTTCTTTTTTTAGATTCCATATATATGTGTTAGCATATGGTATTTGTTTTTCCCTTTCTGACTTACTTCACTCTGTATGACAGACTCTAGGTCCATCCACCTCACTACAAATAACTCCATTTCTTTTTATGGCTGAGTAATATTCCATTGTATATATATGGTAGTTCTATTTGTAGTTTTTTAAGGAACCTCTATACTGTTCTCCATAGTGGCTGTATGAATTTACATTCCCACCAGCAGTGCAAGAGTGTTCCCTTTTCTCCACACCCTCTTGAGCATTTATTGTTTGTAGATTTTTTGATGATGGTCATTCAGAGCGGTGTGAGATGATATCTCATTGTAATTTTGATTTGCATTTCTCTAATGATTAATGATGTTGAGCATTCTTTCATGTGTTTGTTGGCAATCTGTATATCTTCTTTGGAGAAATGTCTATTTAGGCCTTCTCAGCTCCGTGCTTTGTGACCACCTAGAGGGGTGGGATAGGGAGGGTGAGAGGGAGGGAGAGGCAAGAGGGAAGAGATATGGGAACATATGTATATGTATAACTGATTCACTTTGTTATAAAGCAGAAACTAACACACCATTGTAAAGCACTTATACTCCAATAAAGATGTTAAAAAAAAACAGAGATATTTTAAATGGAAAAAACAATACAATATAGAAGAAAACCTGAGTTTCCATTTGTGTACATATATTGAAAATAAAATTCTGGCATATGTTGACAAATAAAAAATAAAAATAAGGCTTCCCTGGTGACTCAGTGGTTGAGAGCCCGCCTGCCGTTGCAGGGGACACGGGTTCGTGTCCCGATCCAGGTAGATCCCACATGCCGCGGACCGGCTGGGCCCGTGAGCCATGGCTGCTGAGCCTGAGCGTCCGGAGCCTGTGCTCCGCAATGGGAGAGGCCACAAC
>NC_041229.1:42448650-42457638 GCF_002837175.3 Physeter macrocephalus
GCCTGAGCGTCCGGAGCCTGTGCTCCGCAATGGGAGAGGCCACAACCGTGAGAGGCCTGTGTACCGGCAAAAAAAATAAAAATAAAAAAAATAAAAAAATAAAATAAAATAAAAATAAAAAAGAATATAGACAAAACATTTATAACCATGTATGATGGTGAATGTTAACTCTACTTCCTCTGGTGGTCCTTTTGCAATATATACAGAGATTGAATTACTTTGCAATATATCTGGAACTAATATAATGTTATATGCCAAATATACATCAATAAAAAATATTTATAGGCAATAAAATAAGTATAATCAATATACCTTTTCATTCAATTAGCTATAAAAATAGAGGAAGTGGCTGATTGTATTTCCCTTTCATTGGCTGGTTTAACTCTGAATGTAAATTTTTTAAAAATTAATATTCAATTAATTTTTCTTGAAGGAGATCTTAGAATGGTAAAGAAATAATAATAATAATAATAATAATAGTACTCATTACTTTGAATCCCTGCCAGTTACTGTGCTAAGAACTTTACATTATAATATGTAATCCTCATAACAATCATAATGAGGTAAAGGCTCTTAATACTATGACTTTTTGCACCTAAGAAACTGAAGGCTAGATAATTTAAATAACTTGCCCAAGGTCACTGAGCTATAAATTCAAGTCTGGATTCAAAACCCAGGCTTTTCACGGCTATATTTGCATATTTTCCATGGAATGTTTCACTTACTGAAAAAATCACCTATTCCATATCATTCAATGGAGGCACAGTTAAGATAAAATAAGAGTATAGAAGTTGGTATCACCTCAGTAGTTTCTGATTTGTTTAAAATAAAACCAAGTTTGCATTAGTTTTTCACTCAATAAAACAGTCTTTATGGTGATACATAGCATGTAGTCCATCTTAAGCTTTTATTTTGAACATGACAGTGGCATGTAATTTAAAGAAAAAAAATCAGCCTAACACTAAGTGTACAAGGCAATAAATCTCTAGTCCCCAGAGCAACATTTTTCTGCCATCCCTTTCCTTCAGACATAAAGAGATGTGGGACTCCTGCCAGAGAAATATAATAAAATGTAAGAGCAGTTATAAATGAAATACAATCAGAGGCTTACATTCTGCTTCTTTGCTAGCTTGCTTTATTCTTTCCTTGAGGATTCTATTTCTTCCTCTCCTTCACCATGGTATTCCATTTCCCTTGCTTTCATTTTCTTATTTTTACCACTATTTATAACGTTTGCCCTTACCTTTTACTCTCTTTTATGTGCTTTCTTTTTTGTTAAAGGAAAAAAAATGTGATTTTATTCCTGTGTGTATTCAGACATAGGGTTTTCTTTTTCTATTGCTTCTTACTACATTTTTTTTATAATGGATATTAATTTTTTTTTCTTTCTGTGTCCTTTGCCTGCATTCACTTTGTACTAACGTTTTGATCTTACTTCTAGGTTGGAAGGGACAGTGTCCTATGGAATAACATATTTAGAGAATTTTTTCTCTCTTATTAGAGCAAGTCTTTACCCTGTACATGAGATCAGACATCAGAATCCCTAAGTCTAAAGAACAATGTCAAAATATATTGAAGGAGTTCACTCATTTACTTCTGCAGACAAGAATACACTTATTCATTTACTCTCTTTTCTACCTATCCATCCTCCCATCCTTTCATCAGGTATTCATGGAACACCTTAGACTCATTTATTCATTAAATCAATTAACATTTATAGGACACCTGTGATGTGTCAGGAACTAGTAGTAAGAGGTGAGTACAAGCAATAAAGGATGCATTGTCAGTAGAGAATTTTAAAACAATAAATTCAACTAAAATTTGCTTTTTATCATCATGATGTGCTGGAAATTTTAAATAATAATAGTGATAAAGTAATTGTCCCCATGGAGGTTGTCCACTCCCTCCACTTCTCCTCTTCCCTTTGGGTATGACACTGTCCAGCATAGAACAAAACAAATAAAAATCCGTGGCTGCTTGAAGGTTATGTTCTAGTAGAAGAGAGAATGTGTGTGTGTGCATATGCGCGTATAAGTGTAAATATATAATTATTTGTGTATTATACATATAATTATGTAAATAAATGTATATAATCCCATCAATTTAATTGGGAATACAATTATTCATAAATGTAATGACTGTAGTCTGGACATTTAGGAGACTGCATACACTAAGTCACAAATTAGTAGAAAGAGAGTTGATAGATCCATCAAGCCATTACCTGCTGATAGCCATGATTGAGATTAATTGGATTTCATATACATGTATCTGGTCTCAGTGGTCTTAGATCTAACTGACCATCAGAGTCACTAGTTTTGGATGATAGGGGGACAGGAAATTTAAACATCCTCCTGCCAGATAGAAGAAAATATATTGCCACAAATCTCAGTGAAGAGTGAATGTGAGTTCAAGTTCTGACTAGGAGATTCAGCTGGCATGACTACTGGCTTCTTTCCGCAAGTTGGACCTCAGAGGAATCTGAGCAGGGAAGATGGAGAAAAGTGTGACAAACCCCTGGGGAGAGTGGAGGTTTTAAACTGGTGTGTGGAGGGTATTGACTGGGAACAGGAGGCAGTCAAGCACTGCTGAGGTCAAAAAAGGATAGGGATTATTGGACTATTTATCTTGCTTCTTCTTGACCATCACCTGGGAACAATGAATGCTTGAACCCACATGGGGGCCCAGGTATATTAGGAATAATTGTGGTAACTATAGGAAAAAACCTGTGCTTTGAGGAGCTGAGAATAACTGACATCAATCAACTGTTTCCCTAGCCTTCTCTTTTCAAAACCACAGCGTTTAAAAGTGAATATTTCTTCTTCCTGGGCTGTGGAGAGTAAATACCTGATATGAGGGTTTCTCTTATTAGATGGGAAGTGATTGAATCTGGTTTTCATAGATGCCTCTACGCTTGTTTTTTTTCTATGCCACACCTCTAGATTTATCAAACTGACAAATACTGGGTTCTAGCCTTCCTTAAATTTCATTGCCTGAAAAGGTAGCTGATACTTATGAGGATACTTATGAGGAAAATGAGCTCAGAGGGCAAAATAACAAGTCTCTTAGAAGAAACAACAAGTTTAGATTGTCATTCCAATGTGAGATCATAATAAAAAGAAACATATTAGCTATACAAAGTATCAAAAAATTATAGCTGAGAGACTCATTAAGCCTTAAATGCAGTATTTAAATCAGAAGAGGAAATGTGGAAAGGAGACCAAGAAATGTGAAAATATGCTGGTTTCTAATTTTATTAAAAGAGAGATATAGCTGTCAATTAGAAAAGAAAGTATTAAAAATCAATGTTGTATAGATGGACCTAGAGATTATCATACTAAGTGAAGAAAGTCAGACAGAGAAAGACAAATATCATATGATATCACTTATATGTGGACTCTAAAAAAAATGATACAAAAGATCTTATTTACAAAACAGGAATAGACTCAAAGACATAGAAAACAAATTTATGGTTACCAAGGTGGATTATTTGTGGGAGAGGAATAGATTAGGAGTTTGGGATTAATATGTACACAGTACTATATGTAAAATAGATAACCAACAGGGACCTAATGTATAGCACAGGGAACTATACTCAATATCTGATAATAATCCATAGGGAAAAGAATCTGAAAAAGAATATATATATTTATTTATTTATTTATTTATTTATAACTGAATCACTTTGCTGTACACCTAAAAGTAACATAACATTGTAAACTAACTATACTTCAATTAAAAAAGTAAAAAAAAATCAATGTTGCAAAAATGGGACATAATGCAAAAATAAGATGATAGTTACAGGTCTAGATAAATCAGTAATTGTAATAGATATATATGGAAATTTTTAATTGATTCAAAGACAAATTCTGACAGATTGTGGAGAACAACCAAAATCTTGCTATGTGCTAATTACAAGAATCACCTAGAACATAAGGATAAGCAAAAATTGAAGGAAAAAGCAGAATTAAAGACATTTCACACAAATATGAACACAACAAAATAGTTATATTACTATTAGATAAAATATACTTTAAGACACAAAATTATGGAGGTAGAGAGTTTCACTATCTAATTATCCAATTTCAATTAGCCAAGAATATATAGCTATTATAAGCATGTATACATGTAATAAAATAACCTCAAAATAAATGAAGTATAAATTGGGGAAAAATACATGGAGAAATTGACAAATCTATAATTTTAGTTGTAGTTTCAACTACAACTAGCTCTCATTTATTGATGGTTAAGGAATCTAAATAAACAGGAAGTATATAGATCTCCACAACATAATCAACAAGCTTGCCCTAATGGACAAAGAGTTCTACATATAATAATCAATGAGAGGCATTTCTCAAGCACATGTGCAAACTTTTTACAAGTCACAGAGAAAGTCTCAAAATTTCAAAGACAGGTATAAAGATGATAATCTTTGATCATAGTGTAATTAAGTTAGGAGTTAATGACAAAATATAAATTGAAAAATCCCACATATTTAGAAATTGTGAAAACATATTGCTAAACAGCTCATGATATTGACAAGAAATTATAATAATACCAGTAATTAAATTACAATGAAAACTCTATATCAAAACTTGTACAATGCAACAAAACAAACACTTTAAGGGAAATATATACTCTAACTAATTTTACTAGAAAATAAGAAGTCTTCCAAATTTATGAGCTAAGGGCTTATCATAATAAATTAGAAGAGGAAAAATAGATTAAGCTTAAACGAATTAGAAAATGATAGTAAAAGTAGAGCAAAATTCACCAAAATTTAAACCAAGTTACCAGTGAGATCAGCAAAGTCAAATTAGATCTTTGAAAAAAATTTTAAAAGGGAGACATATTTTAGCAAGATAGACCAAGAGGAAAACAAAAAGACGTAAATAAATAAGGCTAGTAATAAAAGATGCTTCGTTATAGTAATAAAATATGCCAACAGTTTTGCCAATCATTTTGAAAACTTTTGATTGAATTAAAATTCTTAGGAAAGTATGTCTTCCTAGAACTGTCTCAAGAAGAAAAAAATAGCATGAGTAATTCTATAAGCATGAAAGTAATGAAAACACTAGTTTAAAATATTCCCACAAACAAAACACTAGGCTCAGAAAGTTTGAGATGACTTGTTGCAAATTTTCAAAAACACTGTGCCAAGTTTGTTCAATCTCTTCCAAGAAAATGGCAAGTGGAGAATACCCTTCAATGGCATCTGTGAGACAATTGTCAACCTTATATAAAAACTAGGCAAAACTATACAGAAAAGGACAATTATAAGTCTATTTCACTCACGAGTATAGATTGAAAAAAAAATTCTAAAGAAAATATTAAGAAATAACCCCCCAAACAAAACATAATACACTATAGCCATCTTGGTTTTATCCTAGGTATGCAAGAGAAATTTAGTATTAGACAATCCAGAGCTTTAATCCAGCAAATTAAATGATTTAAAAAGAAAAATCATATGATCATCCCTACATATACAGAAAATTTATTTTTAAATGTAATACCCATTTATGATGAAGATTTTTAAGAAGTTAAGAATATAAGGGGACTTTTTATTATGATAACAGGTATAAGAGAACTAGAGCAGACATCATCCTCAATGAGAAGAAACATTGAGACTGCTTCCATTAAGACAAAGATGTCCATTGTATTAGATACTTATGCCATGTCTCACATCCTCTTGGCTCACCTTTTACTCTAGTCATTATAACAATCAGCTTCACATGGTATAAACTGACAATACATTGCCTCAGTTACCCCACACATTTTTCACTTTCTGCCTTGGGATTTTCCTAGCACCATGACTTGAGAGAACCGTGGAAATTTAACTGGCATCTATGTATATGCAGCCTGGGAGAATGAGAGATTACTAATTCATGGATAATTCTTGGCCAATGTGGGACAGGAGCTAGACGGTAAATGCCCCTCTCTTCTCTCAAGTGAACCATTGTGAGGTGCAATCTTCACAGTATGTCATATAATCTTGATGATAATCAAGCCTCATTTGTCACAGAGGTGATCAATCAATTACTCACCCTTGTATAGGTTTTCCCTCCTTATACATTTTACTCTCATCATTCTCCTGCTCCTCTTCCCTGTGATTTTCTCCACAAATAAATTACTTGTTTCCCTGGGTTAACCGTGACTAAGACAAATGCTATCAACATTCTGTCCAAGATTGTGTTGGGGGGCCTTAAACTATGATTGAAAGAATAAGAATTGGAAGAAGGCAATACAATCTAATGATACATATAGATGTTATAATCATTTAATTAGAAAAAAATAATCTACAGACATATTTTTGAATATAATAAAAGTATTTAGAAGCTGGCTGGATATATGATTAAAATACAAAAATAAATTCCTGTACACCAATAGCAAATAGATAGTAAAAAGACATTATATACAACAGTAACAGAACATCTAAAAATATTTAATAAAGCATATTTAAGGCCTTTATAAGAAAAAAATCATTATATTAAGGTATATTTTTTTTAAAAATCTTAAATAAATAGGGACATATACCATCAGGGATAATCAGAATTAATATTATAAAGAAATTATTCATCCCCAAATCAATCTATAAATGCCATTCCAATGAGTATTCCAACAGTGTTATTTTTGGAACTTGATGATCTGAGTCTCAAATTTTGTGCAAGATTAAAGGGCCAAGAAAGTTCAAGTCATTTCTGAAGAGAAAGACTGTTGAAGAGGCTATTACTCTCCTATAGATTAGAAATTACTTTAAAGCTAGAGAATTACTTGAAAAAGAAATTAGAAAAATAGAAATGTGAAAAGGTTCACTTGATTGAAGAGGAAGATGTGCAGGGGTGAAGGTACTGATAAGCCTAGCATTTACATGAAGGTCATATTATGAAATATCTTGGGTACCAGAAAATAAGGAATTTATATTTACTCTAAGGTAGAGGAAAAAAAATTGGAATACCTCTAACATGATAGAATTTTAAAAGACATTTTAAAGGATACATTGAGGGGAAGAAGACTTGAAAAAAAGGCCAGGTTGGGAAGCTTTTAAAGTGTAGGAAATGAATAAGTAATTATTATAAGCATGGTAATAACAATGGCTAGAAGAAAGAGCTTAATAAAACCAACATATCATTTTAAGAAGAACCAAAGACTTAAATAAATTAAAACAATTTACTGAGAAGCTTTTATGTTCCAGGCACCTGACATATATTATTTATAATCTAAACAATCTACACAAGGGAGATTTTATTATTTTAAAATAACATATGAAAACTAAGATTTAGGTTAAATTATTTTCCAGAAACACAGAAGTAATAAGTAATTGAGTCAGATTTCTAGTTTTAGTTACCCTAATACTCCTATACTGACAAACGTATATTTATGTATATAAAATTGTTGATACCTTGCATATTGGGTAGGGGAGACTAAAGTATTGTTTTTTAATGAAGAAAGAAAATAGTAAGTAACTGATGATAATTGTGGTATATGGATATGGTGGCAAAGAGATATAACGCTATATTTTATAGCCTCTTGGTGCCATATATAATCATTTCCAGAAGAGTTTAACAGATTATCTGAGATTCAAATACTCCAGAGTAGAGAATGAGGCCCAGAGGGAACAATTAAATTCATCTTCATATTCATAGCCTAGACTTAGATATTACTTTGAAAGAGTACCCTTAGGGGTCCCAAGTTCCCTTAGTCACATCACTGATTCACCATGTGATCTTTGGGAAATCAAGTCAGGTGTCTGCCCCTCACTGCCTTTTATCAGTAAAATGAAGATTGTAATGTCAGCCCTGACTATTTCACAGCATTATTCTGATAATCTGGTGAGGCAATGAATGAAAGCACTTTTACATGAATGGATTGCAAACCATATAACATTCATTCTAAATATTAAAATGTGCATGCAAGCAACGAGTTAATTAACAATGAAACTACTTGCTAAGAGCTAATAAAAAGGAGAAAAATTATCCTATGTAATAAGATAAATATTTGAAGGAGAGGTCTTGTTCCTCATTGCCTTCAAATTAAAATGTAACATTAATTGGATCTGGAGTAAGAACGATTAGTAAAGGGTCTTTAGAAATCTTGCCTCCATCCAATGTGTATAACTTTATTGCAGTCCAGAATGGGGTGTATTTTTAGAAACTTGTATATAGTAAAATTTAGAAGTCATCTAAATCACACTGTCTTATATCCAATTTGAATGCCTCAGTTAAATTAACTTTTTTCAATTCTTCGTACCCTTCCATTATTTAAGACTTTATGTAGAGTGTTTTATACAGATTAATCCTTTTTTTAAATGAAACTTTATTGGAGTATAATTGCTTCACAATACTGTGTTAGTTTCTGTTGCACAACAAAGTGAATCAGCCGTATGCATACACATGTCCCCATATCCTCCCTTTCTTGAGCCTCCCTCCCACCCTCTTTATCCCATCTCTCTAGGTCATCGCAAAGCACCAAGCCAATCTCCCAGTGCTATGCTGCTGCTTCCCACCAGCCAACTATTTTACATTCGGTAGTGTATATATGTTGAAGCCCCAGCTTTGCCCTCCCACCCCATGTCATCAAGTCCATTCTCTCTGCCTACCTCTTTATACCTGCCTTGCAACTAGGTTCATCAGTACCATTATTTTAAAATATATTTTAGATTTCATATATATGAGTTAGCATACAATATTTGTTTTTCTCTTTCTGACTTACTTCACTCTGTATGACAGACTCTAAGTCCATCCACCTCACTACAAATAACTCAGTTTCGTTCCTTTTATGGCTGAGTAATATTCCATTGTATATATGGGCCACATCTTCTTTATCCATTCATCTGTCAATGGACATTTAGGTTGATTCCATGTCCTGGCTGTTGTAAATAATGCTGCAATGAACATTGTGGTGCATGTCTCTTTTTGAATTATGGTTTTCTCAGGGTATATGCCCAGTAGTGGGATTGCTGGGTCATATGGTAGTTCTATTTTTAGTTTTTTT
>NC_041229.1:42457947-42492426 GCF_002837175.3 Physeter macrocephalus
GGCCCAGCGGCCATGGCTCACGGGCCCAGCCGCTCCGCGGCATGTGGGATCTTCCCGGAGCGGGGCACGAACCCGCGTCCCCTGCATCGGCAGGCGGACTCTCAACCACTGCGCCACCAGGGAAGCCCTATTTTTAGTTTTTTAAGGAACCTCCATAATGTTCTCCATAGTGGTTGCATCAATTTACATTCCCACCAACAGTGTAGGAGGGTTCCCTTTGCACCACACCCTTTCCAGCATTTATTGTTTCTGGTTTTTTTGATAATGGCCATTCTGACCAGTGTGAGGTGATACCTCATTGTTTTGATTTTCATTTCTCTAATAATTAGTGATGTTGAGCAACTTTCATTTACCTCTTGGCCATCTGTATGTCTTCCTTGAGGAAATGTCTATTTAGGTCTTACACCCATTTTTTAAATGGATTGTTTGTTTTTTTGATATTGAGTTCCATGAGCTATTTGTATATTTTGAAGATTAATCTCTTGTCAGTTGCTTCATTGGCAAATATTTTCTCCCATTCTGAAGGCTGTCTTTTTGTCTTGTTTATGGTTTCCTTTGCTGTGAAAAAGCTTTTAAGTTTCATTAGGTCCCATTTGTTTATTTTTGTTTTTATTTCCATTACTCTAGGAGGTGGGTCAAAATGGATCTTGCTGTGATTTCTGTCATAAAATTTTCTGCCTATGTTTTCCTCTAAGAGTTTTATAGTATCTGGCCTTATATTTAGGTCTTTAATCCGTTTTGAGTTTATTTTTGTGTATGGTATTAGGGAGTGTTCTAAATTCATTCTTTTACATGTAGCTGTCCAGTTTTCCCAGCATCACTTACTGAAGAGGCTGTCTTTTCTCCATTTTATATTCTTGCCTCCTTTGTCATAAATTAGGCGACCTTATGTGCATGGGTTTATCTCTGGGCATTCTATCATGCACCATTGATCTATATTTCTGTTTTTGTGCCAGTATCATACTGTCTTGATTACTGTAGCTTTGTGATATAGTTTGAAGTCAGGGAGCCTGATTCCTCCAGCTATATGTATACATATAGCTGATTCACTTTGTTATACAGCAGAAACTAACACAACATTGTAAAGCAATTATACTCCAATAAAGATGTTAAAAAAATATCTTATACCTTCCACAGTTAATATTACATGTGATTTTTTCCTGAGTTTTATCTTTGGACTCCATAATATTAAGTCCATAAAGAACAAAAATTGTTACATATATATGTAAAAAAATGTATGAATGATGAATTATTACATGAAATTCAATTAACATTTTATTAATAACCATGAAGATTTGCTAGCATAATATATTTTAAACTTGGAATAGCTGTTCTAAAATTGGTTGTTGTTGATGTTATTATTATTGTTATTATATCATCATATGAGGACTGAGGAATAAATAGAATCACCAAAGAGAAGGTAAATATCTCAACCTCAGCAGTTTTTGTTTTTTACTAATTTAACAGTTATGGACACAACTCTTGCTTCAATATTCATCATTGCATTCTTCAGTTATGCAACAGGAGACATAAAAAATAGACTCAAATGAATTTTTTCATATTCCTATTTAAGGGACATTGAAAAACACTGTACTTTTAAAAGTTTCCTTTCTAAGACCAGAAGTGATCAGTTCTAGATGACTCATACTCAGTTCTAGATGACTAATAACAATTTATTGGTTGTTTTTTGCAGAAGTTTTTGATGGTTAGGGTATTTTTTTCTATGTTTATTTTGTGATTTTTTTTGTTGATTGGAATAGCAAATGAATCAGTGGTGTGAATGGTTATAAATTCCTTGTTCTGTTTTCAAATATTTGTCTCCGATTGGAAGTGGAATTATGTATTTTAAAAGACTGACTGAATGGCCAGAATAATTAGGAAACAAAATTGGGAAAGTTTTCTCTCATTTTATTGTAATAAATGTGCTTAGGTTTTAGACAAATCTATCAAATAACAGTTATTCAAGTGGTTACTCAGTGCAAAGCATTCTATAGACAGTAAAATAAGAGCAGACTTGGGACATGTGCTTTAGAGAAGTATTTTCATAAGCTATAAGAACATTAAAAATAGAAATAGTCAAGACAGACTATACCAAAGAGATATAGTTGTGATGTAGGCAATCATTACTGTTGTTTCCAGTAAGAAGAAATTGTTGTTAGCTGGTGTGATTCAAAAAGCCATCAGGGAAGAAAAGAATTTGAGGTATTTTCAAGATTAGGGACTTTTAGATAGATGGAGAAAAAGAGCAAATAGGATGTTGGGTGTATAAATATTTACTTATAGACAATATTTACTTATTGAACTTTATTTTCTAGAAAATGGGGAACAAAGGAACCATTGGATAACTAGACCAGAGTGGTATTTTAGGAAGATAAATATGGCAATCATAGGTGTTTCTGTTTAAATATATGGGTGCAAGAAAGTTATTGCAGGCAGAAATACTGAGAGTGGGGAGAGCAGCAAGAGATCAGTATTGGTATAACGAAGTAATATTGTGCTACAATAATCAATGTGTGTTTTTCTTGTAACTTCTGTTCATCAGTGACCCCCTCCTACCATACAGGTAACAGCTAAGGAATATTTATGTTTATTGTTCCAGGAAAGGGATAACACATCAGAAAAAGAGAATACTTAGAATATTTTTTCTTTTAATTAAGGTAGCCATTTGAAATTTATGTCAAGGACAGCTTTGAGGTAATAAAAATTATAAGTTTCAAAAGCTTGTGCTTTGGAATATTCTATGCCTTGAAGAAATTGGGATATACATTTATGTCATAAAAAGGATATTTTGAGAATATAGATTATGGATGTGAAGACACCAGAAGACATGGTTCTTGTTCAAGGCAAAGAAATTAAAAAGGCAGTGAGGTTTATTACGTTCAGCTCTGCCATTAAAATTGACTGTGTGTCTAGTTAGAGAGGAACTGGTACAATGTCACAATTCTCTTGCCTACAGAACGTTCAGGAAAGCAGCACATTGACTTTTCTCCCTCTTTCCTCCCCCACCTGTCACCCAAAACTGCCTTCAAACACATCCAATAACACACATACAGACATATACACACATGCACACATTCCAACAGGAAGGCATGCATAGTGTAGGGGGATACAGCAGTGGTCCACGAGTGTTAGCAACAGGAGGTAAGATGGACCTGAAAAATTTTAATGTCTTCAGGGTAGATTGGATGCAAATGAGGACCAGAAACCCTCCAAAAGCTCCATCTCCCTCTGTTAACCCTAACACTCTATTTGGCAAATGTAAAAGAGGGTGCAGACCTTACAGGAAAAAAGAATTAAGTTAAAATAAAATTTAAAATAAATTATTGGAAAATAGACATCATTTACACCTGAGATCATGGACCTCAAAAACCTGAGATTTTTACCTTTTACATTTATATTATAATCTTCATCTTGCTCTCCATAACATTTTAGGGATATCCCTTATTTTATCTCTGCTTTGATCCTCTCTGAAAAGTAGTTAAGACCAAATCAAGCAGTAGATGCAAATTTAAGTTGTCAGATATCTTCCCTTCTCTGCTTAAGTAAAATTGCTATTTCTTTACACATGGTATGAGTGAAAAAATAAATATGATAGATATTTATCTAATAAATATGTTATTAGAAAACAATGGAAAAGATATCTTTTAAAATATGTTTGTCTCATCCTGAAACTATAGACTTTAAGAATACATGTTCATTCTTAAAAAAAATATGATCATAAAGAGTTGAAATAGCATGACAATGTAGAATTAAACAGAAAAGTGAAACAGAAATGTCACTTAGTCATGAATGCAATTGTGGACTGAAAAGATAGGATAAAGTTTAGATCAAGAAATTTTAATACTGTTAAGTGTTTTCTGAAACTCCTAAAAGGATAGCATCAAAGGGACAATTCTAACAAAGGATACATTTAATTGCTGGATTCCCTGAAAATGGAAAAGCAACTATGAGAATACACTGCTATGCTTCACCCAGATTTGAGCTCTTTATCATTAGTATGATTTATTGTCAGCATATAGAAAATAACTTCAGTTGAACAATCCTATCTAGGCCATGTCCCGGGAAGAGGAGTTGTATACTTTCAACAGTGAGCAAAGATAAAGAAAAAGATAGGTAGGTCAGCCAGAGTCATGGAAAATTAGCTGGAGGAATGAGAGATAGTGGCAGCAGCAAATTTGGGGTAAGGTCAGGGTGTGGTTGTCAGGAAAGCAAAGGATAGATCCAATTTCTGAGAAGACAAAGTGAGAGGATAGTTATCAATTTAAAATGTCAGAAGTAAATGAACCTCCAGCCTAGAGATGCTGGGTTTTAGCTTGGAGAGTGTATTGTCTGGAGTGCCTTCAGATATAAATAATCAAAATTCTAAATCAAACTTGCCTAAAAAATAAGGAAACATATTGGTAAGTAACCTAAATGTATAGTGGTCTCCAGGCATTGGTTTAGTCAAGATACAGACTCCATTTCTCTGTCCATCTCTCTGTATTGATTAGGTCCTCAGACTGGCTTCCCTTCTGATTTGCAAAATGGCTGGTAACAGCAACATAATTTCTTGAGCATATCCAGCTGATGTGAAATTCCTTCTCCTATCAAAAACTAGTCATTCCTTGCGTTTGATTGGTTCAGCTTAGCAAAAGGCAGCTCCCAAATCAGTAGCAGCCCCTAGAGAAACGTCTTTTATTAACTGGATTAAACCTGGGTCCCTCAGTCAGTCACTGAAAAGGGAGATAAATTACCATGGTTAACTTCAGGATAATCAAAATCAGCTTCCCCTGAGTCACAAGGCTACATAATTAAAGTTTCTGGAACAAAACTAGGGTTCTGCAGGGAAGAAGAATAAAGTAATTTATCCATTATATTACTTTTTAAATAATTTTTATAAAATACAGGATTTCCTCAGTTCCAGAGAGACTTTTTTCTCAGATCTTAATACCTCTAAAGTTGGGATGCATCTTACAATCAATAGTATATTAAGTTTGAATGGGTAGTGATGCATTTTATCTCTTTTAGGGTGGTATAGAATATAATGTTTCATGTTACAGACAATAAATATATCATTATACATCTCAGGTAATGTGCCATTTTCTTTAAGTATTAAAGAAGGACTAGGGGTCTTTGTTTCAATCATTCAATATGAAAAACAGATACATTTATTCAAAAAATTAAACAGTCTCAAGGACTAGAAGAAAATAACTAGAAGTATAATGTGGATGTGATTGGAGGAAAGAGAAGAATTAGGTCAGAATATCTGAATAAATAATGGAAAAATTTTTCCCAAATTTGATTCACACACACACACACACACACACACACACACACACACACACACACACACTTAAATGTTCAAGAGTCTCAGTAAATCTCAAGCAAGATAAATCCAACAAAAAACACATTTATATCTGTCATAGTCAAACTAAAAAAAATCAAAGATAAAGAAAAATATCTGGAAAATAGCCAAAGAAAAGCAATTATATAGCACATACAGGAGAAAAAAAGATGATACAACTAAAATCTGACTTTTTATCAGGGACAATGGAGGCCAGAGCATAAGGTAAGAGTATCCTTAAAATGTGAAAAGAAAAAATAAACAAAGCAAAAAAACAAAAATATCCTATCAAACCAGAATTTTATATCCAGTGATACCATCCTCCATAAATATAAGCAATTTCAGGAAAATAGAGACAATTTCAGGAAAAGGAAAACCAACGTAATTAGTCCCCAGGAAATCTGTACTATAGGAAAAGTGCAAGGAAGTTCCTCAGAATGGAAAGATGGATCTACAGAAAGGATTAAAAATGATATATATGTTGCAAATATCGAAGTCTATATACAATTTTCCCTTACTTTTACTTATATAATTACTTGTTCTCTTCTCCTAATTTCTTTAACCAAATAAAGTTACCATCATCAATATTAAGAGAAACCAATACCGTGCTTCTTCTGACATGGTACATTGAGAAGTAAACATCATGACTGTGGCATTTCTGCCAAAAATGTATTACCTGAATCTGAGCATGAGTAAACATCAGACAACACCAAACTGAGGGACATTCTACAGCATAACTAGTCTTTTTCAAAAATATGAAAGTCGAAAAACAAAAACAAAAGCAAAAATAACCAAAGAAATGATAAGAAACGGTTCCAAATTGAGGGGGAATAAAAATATATTGCAACTAAATGCAATGTGTGATCCTTGATTGGATTATGGATTTGGGGAAAAAAATCTCTAAAAAATATTATTGGGACTATTTGAATATGAGTTGTTGATTAGATAATAGCATTTCATCAATACTTATTTTTCTTATTTTGATTTTTTTAAGTATAAATCTGTTCATATCTTCTCCTTATTTGAAATTATCTTTAGGCTTTATTGGTGGTTAAAACAATAAAATCATTTACATCATCTAAATGGTGTGTTCAGTGTGCTCTGTCTTCTGTCTACTTAGTTTCTTTCATATCAGCATCTTGTACACACTTCCAAACACACAAGCATGCCTCACATGTGCACTCTGTCTTTCTCATCATTATCTTTACTTTGTTTCTCAATGATTTTGATGTATCAATTATCTTTACTTTGTTTCTCAATGATTTTGATGTATCAACTATCCTTTCTTGTTTAGGGTCTTTGCTCCTATCTGACGCCACTTGAAAATTTCACTCCCTCACCCCTACTAATGCTTCAGAACTCACATTAAAACACCTCTTCCACATAAAAGTCTTGCTTCTTCCTTTTGTGCACTCTCCTAACATAATGTATATATAACATAACATGTAGAATAATTTTAAGTAAATAATCAACTGTGTTGTTAGTTGTATATCAGCCCTTCCCACTAGAGTGTACACTTTGTGAGAGTAAGAATGGGCTATTCCTCTTTAGTGCTATATCTCCAATACTTAGTAAAATGCTTGGTATATAGACCCAATATTTTTGTTTTATGAGTATACAGGGAACAATGTATAATAAATGTGGAAAGGAACAAGTATAGGTGAGTGTTGTTGGTATATAGAGAAAAGTTGAAGAAGCTCTTAAGGGTCTCCTGGACTTCTAAATTCCTTCTAATGAAAGTGATTGCAGATATTGACACCTAAGAAAAATTGGTTTCATTTTGCATCATGTGATTACGTTTCAAGAGCTTCAGCTTATTGACCAATGGTTCACACTCTAACAAAAGGCATGCCCCTAGAGGTTAGAAAAAATTGAAAGTTTCTAATTTTTGATGACCCCGAGTGTAAATGCTGTACATTACTTCTATACTGGGTTCTATACTGAATGATGATTGATTGAACTAATATCTTTCTTACTGGGATAGGAGTCCAAATTTCAGACAGACAGATAGAGATATAGAGATCATTTTGAAAGAATGGTAGTCATTGTAGAGGAAGATATAGAAAAGAAAAAAAGAAAATTAGATAGAATAGCAGAGTACTGAGAACATCAGTCCTTAGAATGACAGTCTTGAGAATAAGGAAAAACAGATGTCTTTTCTTACGGGTGACAGACAAGATAGCACTACCACAGGATTCCTGGTCTTTCCTATAGTATATTGAAAGGCAGGGATTCACCCTACTATTCTACTTAAGACCTAGCTATGTGGCTGCTGACATGATTTCTTTTGTTTCTTTATTTCATGTCTATCCTTATAATCAACCATCACTACCTTGGGTAATTTGATTGTGTGCCTCTTACTTCTGACACATCTTTTCTGTCCTTCTGACAGATCTTTTCAGAGAGAAAAATAAAAATTGTAAACTGTATTCTAAGGTCAGCCAGATAGCCAGCAGTGATAATCTTATATCAGGATGCTGATTATATTCCTATTGTACAATTTTACCATTTATTTTGGGTAGGATTTCCTTTAATGAAAATCAATTTTTGCTCATAAATCAATAAAAAAAGTGTGTAAATTTCCATAAGTACCATTAGTGTTTTATGCATTTCTAAGTTTACTACAGTTTTCCAAACTTACAATATTAAAATAGTTTGAAAATAATGATTAACTACACGAAATTACAAACAGAATTATTTACATTCAACAGATTATCAAGTACATTAGATAACTTACTTAACTAGTTGCCCTATAATCAAATTCACACTATAGTAAATTAAATAGAATATTCAATCATGAAAATTCACACACATGCATAAAAAAACATGCTCTCACAATAATCTGTGATGTTATATCTTAGACTGAAAGATTGCATCAAATTCACTCAGCTATTATTTTTTATCATAAAACATTTGAAAGCTATAAAGTTTGTCAGATCTGAGCTCAGTATTATCTTAAAAGGACCCTACATATTTTACGATGGGAATTTTATCACTCTTACTTTGTTCAGTATATGTGTTGGCAAGAGCTTAACAGATTTTACAGAACAGTGCACTAACACAATTATTTCAATTAAATAAATGTGTTAGAGCAATGACACTTGTTAATGTTGCCTACATATCTTTTCATGAAGAAAAAAGTTTAACGTTCAATTTAGGGTCAAGACCTCTGAAGGCACTGAAAAGTTGTTTGTTTGAAATGTGTAACTGGAGATTATACAACCAGTAAAGCAGCAATTCCCAGTCATTAAGGAGATTATAACCTACCACAAATAATCTTGATACGGGACCAAAAATTTTTAAAAAATCTTGTCCCGGCCTTAGGACCCCCATAGTAAATCCCATCAGATACCTGGTCAAGAAAGCCAAATCCTTAACATTGACAAAGTCTTATTAAAGGAGCCTAGACCCTCAAGAGAATTGCTGAGAGAAGAAGATGCTTGAATCAAATAAGAACATCTCTTATTTACCCTGTCTTATTTCCTTATTACCTTTGGGCAATATTCCTCTGTACAGTGCCAAACCTTCTGCTGAGGTATGTCACATCCTTTTGTATTGGTCCAGCTGTGCCTGCACAGTTACCTGATGTATAGACTGGGTTTTAGATCCATGTCCATTTATGATGAATTTTCATTGTGTGATCTTTAAATGTTTTGATGCATAGCTTCAAAAGAAAAGAAAAAGGATAAAAATATTTTAAAATACATTTCAAAATTTTGAGGTGCTAACTTAATTATGATTTTTATAGATATCCCATAGTATACTTAATAATTATTACATTTTTGTTTTATAACAAAATATAGTAAAATAGCCCATTTTATATCAAGTAATACTTAGTGTACCTGGCTTTGGATGGAATATTCTGATGTCCTTATCATGCTGTGGCTTAACATTTGTTACATATGAATGTTTTGATAGAAATATGTTGTTATATTCTCAAATAATAAAAAAGGACTGTTAGCTTAGAAGTGCTTCAGGAAATAGACCTAATTATTACATAACAGAATAATATAAAAATAATGAATAGGTATCAGGATATATTGGTGAATTTCTGTTTGTGGGTACAATGTGATATAAGAGTGTCATCATTTCAAAGAATCAGACAGAAAGGTATGAATAGAAAGTAATATGGTGAAAATTGGTAAAAGGGATTTTTAGAAATACCAATTCATTCTTTCCTAATCCCTTCTGTGTTGTCAAATAGTCACATGTAACCATCAAATGTTTTAATTTTTTACTATGGCAAAGTGAATTCTTTGATAAAAACAATTGAGTTTTTCCCCCAGAGCAAGCACAGAATAATGATCTCCATTATGAAATTGATTACAAATGCAGTTGATACCAGAAAACTACCTCACCTCATTCAAATTTATAATCTCAAAAACTGAGAGAAGAGTGGGCTTTTAGCTCTCGGAAGAGTTACTTCATCAAATCACACATTTAAATGTCCTAAAAGATCAAATCAAATTGCATGGAAAAATAAAATTAACAAGTCTGCATCGTAGATGATATTTCTTTACAAAGGAGGTGAGAAATATATTACCAGTAGCTTCCTTTTCTTCTAAAAATATCTTGTGAAAGTTGTCAATTTTTAAGAATAGTTTGAGGGACTTCCCTGGTGGTGCAATGGTTAAGAATCCGCTTGCCAATGCAGGGGACACAGGTTAGATCCCTGGTCCGGGAAGATCCCACATGCTGCGGAGCAGCTGAGCCCGTGCACCACAACTACTGAGCCTGCACTCTAGAGCCCACGTGCTGCACCTACTGAAGCCCACGTGCCTAGAGCCTGTGTTCAGCAGCAAGAGAAGCCACCACAATGAGAAGCACCCGCACTGCAATGAAGAGTAGCCCCAGCTTGCCACAACAAGAGAAAGCCCGCGTGCAGCAATGAAGACCCAATGCAGCCAAGACTAAAATAAATAAATTAAAATAAATAAATAAATAACAGTTTGAATGACAAAAGGGGAGTGTAAGTTAGAAAGTTGGAATAATTGACTGAAAGGGATGGAGAAGAATGGTTTGGAAAAGTATAAAGTAAGCTAGCATATAGGAAACATTAGAAAAGTGATATATCTGAGGACTCTTTTAACAATGTTTCATAATTGTAATAATGATAATAATTCATGCTATTTTATCCTTAAAGGTCCTGAATATACTGTCTGTAATAAAAAGCTTTATTTCTGGAAACATAAAATAAGCAATAAAATGTATTTTGGAATTATTCTAACAATAATGGCACCTACATTTTACTGAACACTCACTGAATGAAGTCACTTTGTATCTTTTCTTTTCACAGCAAACTACAAGTTAGTATTAGTGTTCAAGTACGCCACAAAGTCTAAATTGCTAGAAATGTTCATAGCTGGGATTTAAAACCAGATAGTCTGGTTTAGAAATCTGTGTCCTTTCCACAACTCTGTATTGTCATTAAACTCTAGGTTTCTCTATGTCAACATAGAGAAACCTAGAAGGCAAGACTCAACAAGCATTTATTTGGGTCAAATAATTGCAGTTCAGGGCATACAGGTTCGGATATCAACCCAAACCATGTCCCACTAAGGAGTAAAAGTCAGGGGCTTTTAAAGGTAATAAGGGAGGTTTGAATCACAAAGCATTTAAATTGGAGTTGGAAGCAGACCGCTCCTCTTGGCAAAACATGATTGATTGCTAAGGCTATCACTAGAGAGAGTTAAAGTTCATTAGCTTGACAAGTTGCAGGTGTTCTTGCAGAGGCCTTGGAATATTTGTGGTTTGGCCCATTTCAAAAGTTCTTGGTTCTTTCTGACTTCACTCTGTATGACAGACTCTAGGTCCATCCACCTCACTACAAATAACTCAATTTTGTTTCTTTTTATGGCTGAGTAATATTCCATTGTGTATATATGCCACATCTTCTTTATGCATTCATCTGTTGATAGACACTTAGGCTGCTTCCATGTCCTGGCTATTGTAAATAGAGCTGCAATGAACATTTTGGCACATGACTCTTTGAATTATGGTTTTCTCAGGTTTTAAAGCAGAAACTAACACACCATTGTAAAACAATTATACTCAAATAAAGATGTTAAAAAAAAAGTTCATGGTTCTACCTGGTGAGGACGTGGGTAAGGTCCATCTCCTTAATGGCCTCTTAGCTCTATTTTAAAACCTTTTGACATAAGTACTCATGTACTCATTGACACATGCACGTCAATTATTATATTCCTTATATATTACTGTGTCTATTTTATATTAACATTTGACCCTGTTAACAACCTTATGAGATAGACTCTACAGTTATGCCCATTTTACAGTTCAGGAAATGAAGGTGCACAGAGTGGGGAACATAGAGCATCTTTGGAAGTTCTATTAGGGCATTAATTATTGTTTTATATAAATAAGCAATTCTCTTTCACTTTATAGTTTTTCATGGGAAGAACTGGACAAGTGACTTCTAGGAATCCAAAGCTGATTTTTTTGGTCTATTACAGACTAATCCTATTCTAAGAAAGCCAAAGGCATGATCATGCAGTTAAAAACTGAATCTTTGCAGTCCCAAGACAGGATATTTTTTAACAAGTGACATATTATATAGTATAATATAACTATGGTTACCTATCAGTTTATCAAACACTGAGGGAAGCAAAGGAAAAACAAAAGTTAATGGTTGGAGCAAATTATAAACCCAGTGTCTGAGTCCTCAAGCCTGCTTGTTGAGATTTCTAAATGTCAGGCTTGAAGCATCTTCAGATGGAGTAAGGGCAGACAGTGGCAATCTGACAAATTTTCCTGGTTTGAAGGTTTAATGCCCCAGATGATCTCATCAGGTGTATTGGTAAACTTTCTGAATGGTCCATACAGCAACAGGCACAAAGATTGTGCAAGCATGAGCTATTGTGACAACTTTTCTAAAGTTTATATTAAGTTGTCTAATTTCAGATTGCAGAAGTTCGGGAAAAAAGGCAGTTTCTTTTCATAGAACAATATTTTTTTTATTGAAGTAGATTTACAATGTTGTACCAGTCTGTTGTACAGCAAAGTGGCTCAGGTTTACACATATATACATTCTTGTTTTTAATATTCTTTTCCATTATAGTTTATCCAAGCAGATTGGATAGAGTTCCCTATGCTATACAGTAGGACCTTGTTGTTTGTCCATTCTAAATGTAATAATTTACATCTAACAACACCAAATTCTCAGTCCATCCCTCTCCTCCCCCTTTCCCATTTGGCAACCACAAGTCTGATCTCTATGTCTGTGAGTCTGTTTCTGTTTTATAGATAGGTTCATTTGTGCCATATTTTAATTCCACATATAAGTGATATCATATGGTATTTGTCTTTCTCTTTCTGACTTACTTCACTTAGTATGATAATCTCTAGTTGCATTCATGTTGCTGCAAATGTCAATTTTTGTTCTTTGTTATGGCTAAGTAGTATTCCATTGTATACTTGTACCACTTCTTCTTTATCCATTCATCTGTCGACGGACATTTAGTTGTTTCCATGTTTTGGCTATTGTGAATCCTGCTGCTATGAACATGAGGGTGCATGTATTCTTTTGAATTATAGTTTCTGTCTGGGTATATGCCCAGGAGTGGGGATTGCTGGAGCATATGGTAATTCTAATTTTAGTTTTCTGAGGAACTTCCATACTGTTTTCTATAGTGGCTGAACCAACTTACATTCCCACCAACGGTGTAGGAGGGTTCCCTTTTCTCCACATCCTATCTGGCATTTGTTATTTGTAGGCATTTTAATGATGGTCATTCTGACCAGTGTGAGGTGGTACCTCATTGTAATTTTGATTTGCATTTCTCTAATAATTAGTGATGTTGAGCACCTTTTCATGTGCTTACTGGCCATCAGTATCACTTCTCTGGAGAAATATATATTAAGGTCTTCTGCACATTTTTCAATTAGGTTATTTGTTTGTTTGCTGTTGAGTTGTATGAGTTGTTTTTATATTTTGGAGATTAGACCATTGTTAGTCACATAATTTGCAAATATTTTCTCCCATTCCATTTTTTTTTATGATTTTCTTTGCTGTGCAAAAGCTTGTAAGTTAGGTCCCATTTGTTTATTTTTGTTTTTATTTCTTTTGCCTTGGGAGACTGACCTAAGAAACCAACAGCCCAACAAAACTGAATCAGGAAGAAATAGATAATTTGCACAGACAGATGATTAGAAGTAAAGTAGAATCTGTAATGAAAAAAAAAAATCAACAAAAACTCCCTGCAAACAAAAGTCCAGGACCAGATGGCTTCACAGGCAAATTCTACCAAAGATACAAAGAATAATTTATACCTATTCTTCTCAAACTCTTCCAAAAGATTGACGAGGAGGGAACACTCCCAAAGACATTCTATGAAGCCACCATTACCCTGATACTAAAACCAGACAAAGATACCACCAGAAAAGAAAATTACAGGCCAATATCTTTGATGAATATAGATGCAAAAAATCTCAACAGAATATTAGCAAACTGATCCAACAACACATAAAACAGATCATACACCACAACCAAGTGGGATTACTCCCAAGCTCACAAGGATGGTTCAACATATGCAAATCAATCAATGTAATACACCACATTAAAAAAAGAAAAATCAAAAAACACATGATCATCTCAATAGATGCAGAAAAAGCATTTGACAAAATTCAACATCCATTCATGATAAAAACTCTAAGCAAAGTGGGTATACAGGGAACGTATCTCAGCATAATAAAAGCTATTTATGACAAACCCATAGCCAATATAATACTCAACAGTGATAAGCTAAAATCCTTCCCACTAAAATCTGGAAAAAGACAAAGATGTGCACTCTCACCACTTCTGTTCAACATAGTATTGAAAGTCCTACAGCAATCAGACAAGAAAAAGAAATAAAAAAGTATGCAAATTGGAAGGGAAGAGGTAAAATTGTCATCATATGCAGATGACATCATACTATATATAGAAAACCCTAAGGACTCCACACAAAAACTACTAGATCTAATAAATGAATTCAGCAAAATAGCAGGATACAAGATTAACATTCAGAAATCAGTTGCATTTCTTTACACTAACAATGAAATGTCAGAAAGGGAATTAAAAAAACAAATTCCTTTGAAAATTGCACACATACACACACAAAATACCTAGGAATAAACCTCACAAAGGAGGTAAAAGACTTATACACTGAGAACTATAAAACATTAATAAAGGAAATCAAAGATATCCCATGCTTTTTGATTGGAAGAATTAATATTATTAAAAAGGCAATACCACCCAAAGCAATCTACAGATATAATGTGATGCTTATCAAATTACCCATGACATTTTTCACAGAACTACAACAAATAATCCAAAAATTTATATAGGACCATAAAAGAATTGCCAAAGCAAACCTGAGGAACAAAAACAAAGCAGAAGGTATAACTCTTCCAGACTTCAGACAATACTACAAAGCTACAGTAATCAAAACAGTGTGGTATTGGTATAAAAACAGACATACAGATCAATGGAACAGATAGAGAGCCCAGAAATAAATACACACACTTACGGTCAATTAATCTTTGATAAAGGAGGCAAGAATATAAAATGGGAAAAAGACAATCTCTTCAGCAAGTGGTGTTGGGAAAGTTGGACATCTGCATGTAAATCAATGAAGTTAGAACACACCCTCACACCATGCACAAAAATAAACTCAAAATGGCTTAAAGACTTAAACATAAAACGTGACATGGTAAAACTCCTAGAAGAGAGCACAACAAAACATTCTATGACATAAAAAAGGAATTTTTAAGTTCTCAATGATTCCAAATCAAAAGGAAGGGAAAAAATTAGAAATGTTAGTTTAGAGAGTGATAATCAGTTATTTGAGGAAACTAGAAGAATTCAGGAACCAGTCCAGTTTACATGTATATAACAAAACCTCAGAGAAAATGAACAGCACGAAAATCTAACATAACTTTTCTCTCTAAAATTATCCCCATTTTTATCAATGATAGGCAATTTAATACTAAATTGTTAGCAAAATAATTCTAGTTTCAACGGACTTGGTCTGATTATTTAAATAAGTGTAACAAGAAAAGTGAATGATCATATAGGCTCTTTTAAATCTGTTTTGATGGAACTTTTCATAAGACATTTCAGATTGGACTTTTAAATGCCTCTCAATGTCATGCAGCCAATCCAAGGACTTGCCATCAGACTCACCTACATAACTATAGAATTGGGTGAATTTCTGTCTTCTCAAGTTCCCACCAAATATCTTGAGGTTCTTGCACCTGCCAGGAAATGATACTTGTAAGACTTCTGGGAAGTACCAGGCTGTTTTTCCAAGGATCTTATTGGTTCTATAAAGTCAATCTTAATTCCTTAAAGCTGTCTGATTATATCTGACTATATGCATGTCTCTCTCAAATATGACATTCCAGTCAAATCCTTGCTAATACAACCAATATTTCCAATTGTGTCCTATTATAAGAAAACATATTCTTATTGAACTTATGCAAAAATAAACTCAAAATGGCTTAAAGACTTAAACATAAAACGTGACATGGTAAAACTCCTAGAAGAGAGCACAACAAAACATTCTATGACATAAAAAAGGAATTTTTAAGTTCTCAATGATTCCAAATCAAAAGGAAGGGAAAAAATTAGAAATGTTAGTTTAGAGAGTGATAATCAGTTATTTGAGGAAACTAGAAGAATTCAGGAACCAGTCCAGTTTACATGTATATAACAAAACCTCAGAGAAAATGAACAGCACGAAAATCTAACATAACTTTTCTCTCTAAAATTATCCCCATTTTTATCAATGATAGGCAATTTAATACTAAATTGTTAGCAAAATAATTCTAGTTTCAACGGACTTGGTCTGATTATTTAAATAAGTGTAACAAGAAAAGTGAATGATCATATAGGCTCTTTTAAATCTGTTTTGATGGAACTTTTCATAAGACATTTCAGATTGGACTTTTAAATGCCTCTCAATGTCATGCAGCCAATCCAAGGACTTGCCATCAGACTCACCTACATAACTATAGAATTGGGTGAATTTCTGTCTTCTCAAGTTCCCACCAAATATCTTGAGGTTCTTGCACCTGCCAGGAAATGATACTTGTAAGACTTCTGGGAAGTACCAGGCTGTTTTTCCAAGGATCTTATTGGTTCTATAAAGTCAATCTTAATTCCTTAAAGCTGTCTGATTATATCTGATTATATGCATGTCTCTCTCAAATATGACATTCCAGTCAAATCCTTGCTAATACAACCAATATTTCCAATTGTGTCCTATTATAAGAAAACATATTCTTATTGAACTTATGCAAATAACTATTTTGCAATGACAATAAGAACACTCACTAAGTTTCTGAATTCTGGAGGAGTCAGGTAGAGATAAAAAGTTAAATGTTTCAGTTCTGCTTACAAAGGTATAATTTACCAAATTTCTTTAGTCATACTTAGCATAAGAGGAAAGGTCTCCTTATATCTGGAAAACAAAGATTACAAACCTAGTACAGTAAGTCTCCTACATACAAATGAGTTCCATTCCTAGATCATGTTCGTAAGTCCAACATAGTTAGCCTAGGTACCCAACTAACACAATTGGCTACATGGTACTGTACTGTAATAGGTTTATAATACTTCTCACACAAATAATGCATAAAAAACAAACAAACACAAAAAATAAAGAAAACATTTTTAATCTTACAGTACAGTACCTTGAAAGGTACAGTAGTACAGTACAACAGCTGGCATAGAAGGGCTAGCATCAAGTGAACAGGCAAGAAGTGTTACTGACTGGAGGAAGGAGAAGAGGTGGGAGATGGTAGAGCTGAAGGATCATCAGCAATAGTAGATGGAGGGAAAGCTGCAATTTCAGTCATGTCTGACGTTGATGGAACACGTCTACATCTTTGAAAGTTCACAACTTGAAGGTTCATATGCAGGGGACTTACAGTAATATTTCAGACAAAAAGTCATAAAAGTTACAATTATATTAATCAGTTCATTCAGTCCTATGTAACTAATTCTTACTGATTTTAATCTTTTGTTAGCAGTTTTATGAAACCATCAGTTTTTCCATTAGGATTCTGTAATTTCTTACACAGTTCAGTGGTGTGATCTGAAAGTTATCAGAAACCTATATTTGTCAAAAAGTGCTTTCGATTAATCTTTTTGAAGATGAAGCATTTTTACAAAGGCATTAGAGTACAACAATAACTGTCTAAAAATGTCATAGTTAAAGATCTGAGTCTTAATGCAATTAACAAAGAAATTTGGTTATGTTTGTAAGATACATTTTTAGATAATAACTAGAAATATAACTGATAACATTTTACCAGGACATCTCTAGGAATTTCATATGATATTTAGAACACATATTAATAACATTCACCCATGCCATTTAACATAAAGTTTGTTATCACTTATTTAACAATGCTTCCCGTGTAATTTAACATGCCATATAAGCCTAACTGGTTTAACATTTCTTTTCTACAAAGAGAGAGAACAAATCTTTTGAGATTTTTCTAGGGGACCTCTGGAAAAAAAAAATCCCAAAGTCACTTTCAGATTAAAATATTTTATTTAGCAATTGATTTTGGGGAATTTTGTCAGAAATATCAAAAGATTTTAAAACACTTGGTCAAATAGGATCATAGGTCACTAAGAAACAATATTTAGTTGTCCATTTAACCATGGTAGGAATTAGAAACTTCACTGGCAAATACAGAAAGTTAAATAGTTTTAAAACCCTCTTAGCTCTTTTAATATTAAAAAAGATTCAATTTACTTAAGTAATCAAAAACTTGATGACGACAGAAAATTATATATTTTTGTAAAACATAAAATCCCTACTTTCTAGGCAAACTACTCAAAGGTTAAAAAAAATCTTTTATAATCTCTTTATCAAGAGCAGAACAATAGTCTCATGAACTTTGTCCTTTTAGCAGTTAGAAGAGAACTAAGTTTTAGTTTTACATATGGGCACCATTGGTAGTAAATCTTAAATTGAAATTGCTTATAGTTAATTTAATTTTAGCCAACTTGACTATTTAAAATTCTCTCTCTCTTTCTCTGCAGTTTCCTCTTCTCTCAATATTTTATGTTTAAGGTTTGTCCTTTAAACAGAAAGAAAAACCAAATTCTAATTTTATACCAGCTTACTTTTGGTATTGAAACTAATTTACTTATTTAAATCTATTTCAATCTTAACTTGACCAATTATAAACTCCTTTCTCAAGGTTCCCTTTCCACAAACCTTCTACAACTTTCAATGTCCATTTTAGTTTGTTCCTTGTCTTCTATCCAATCTAGAAATAACCCACTTTATTATTTTCTTTCCCCTCAGTAAAATGTATCTCTATACCTCATACCTTTTCTTACCCCCAAATACATCTTATTTTACTTACAAACAAAATTGTTTCTCTTATTATTTTAGCAGCTTTAATCATATATGTTGATTAGAATCCTTAATCCTCAGAAATTTTAATTTCTAGTGAAAACTATGAAGTAAGCAATTGTGAACTCTCTGTATACCAGCACTATTTTTTGAATGGTAAGTTTATAAATATATTTCATCATTTCTTGAAGCATACACTTTTTCATAGTACAGTCTTTTAATGTGGCATAAAACATGTTTACTAAAAGACCCAAATATTTCAGTTTGTAATTAGAGGTCAAAAGTAGGTAAGCTTGGACTTGTTTTGCAATTAATGCTCAGTATTTTATCTCACTTGGAAGTGATATAGATATTTACTGAATTTAACTTAATTCATCGTTTAACTCAACTTTGCAAAACTTTAAGGTTTCTAATAATCAAAAAGAATTTTGAAAGTTATTTTTAAGCACATATGCTATTACACACAATTATTGTTAAAATGTTCAGCTAAAAACTTTTAATCATACTTACAAATATTAAATTCATCTGTTCTAACACTCATACTTAGATTTCTCATGAAAATTTCATGAGGCATTACAGCAGTTAGCCATTATTATAACCTTAAGCTTTTTTTTTCCTGAAAAATTTTGTAACAGAGATAACATGAACTTATTTGACTTTTAGCTAACTTAGGCAGAATAAATATATTATACTTAATGTTGATAAATCTAAAGGCATGTCTTTTACAATAAAGCCAATAATCTTGCTTTTATTTATTAAAGATTAATACTAGATCATGTGGGCTTGAAAAACATTGGGTTAGTTTCTATCCATCTGTCTATCTATCTATCTATCATCTATCTATCTATCTATCTATCTATCTATCTATCACATATATACAACATACACATACTGTTGCCATATATAGATACATACAGACATACAGAGAGTTGTAAAAGAGAGATCTTATAGTTTTTGTTTTAAAATTTTCCTTGAACTACTAGATTTTGGGACAAAGGTGTTTCTGCATCAGTTTATATTTTTAAAAAGGCCTTACACATCCCGCCTCCCTTTTTAATCTTAGGAATTGGAGATGGTGAAGATAAGAGTTCCCAGAGGAGATGCTGTAAAACTTTTATATCTAAAAAGCACAGGAAAAAAATGTGAGTTACAAGTCTTTTAAGATAAATAGGGGATGTTCTGAGAACTTTGAACTGCCTCTTGAGATTTATTTCTAGTTTTGGAAGAATTTTTGAAATAAGGATTGTTGCTCTCAGTTCCTCAAAGAACTGGGTTATAGTCTGATTTCTAAAGGACTGATACATCCGCCTACCTATGTTGAACACTTTACCCCTCTGGGCAAATTTAGCTTAGAGGAGAAGGCCTAAAAAAAAATTCTTACTGGGCTCTGAATATTAGCTTCCAATTTGATCAATGTTTGACTACAGAGTTACTTTAAAATTTCTTTTAAATATCTTGTCAATTTTCAGCTGGGCCAAACAATAAATATTGGGGAAGTACTGAACACCTCAAAACAATCCAAAAGATATTATCTTTACAAAATTTAGAGTCACTCCCAAAGATAGCCAAATGAAAGAATTGACAACTTGCACGTCCCAGGCAGGCAGAAAGTAAAGCCAGGTTCTTAGGATGTAAAATGAGACAAGCAAGAAGTTAATAGACTCTTTGGGAGAAATCCTTAGGAGAAAAAGTGTAATAACCAATAAGTCTGGATTGGGAAAGGAAGATACAATGTGATATTTTATTTTCCTCTCTCAACTGGGCACTGCAGACAACAATGCAGGGGATGCATTCTGATAAAAATTCCCACCCTCAGTAGGCATCTTTTAGTTTTTTTCCAGGATGCCATCTGCAGCTTCTGAGTCAGGATTAAAATAAGGAGTGTAACTTCAATATTTCCTAGAAATTGGCAAGGTTTGTTTTTTTTTTTTCTTTAATTAATTAATTTTAATTTTAGTTCCCCCTTGTGTGTTTAAGGGAATAACATAGCAGTTTACCAGAAAATCCCTTAGAGTCTTGTCAACTCTGAGAGGGGTCCATACTGTGGCCCTCCTTCAAAAGTAGATATGGGGATGTAAGGCCATTAACTTAGTGGACTTTTGTTTAAAGTCATGTACTCCTTTTGTGTTGTTTGTTTAGGCGTCCCTTATCTTTAACTTTTTATTAGTTTCTTGCAATGAAACTTTCAATAAAGCTATTTTTAGAATTTTGAAGACTTTGCCTTTAAGTGAAATTCTTAAATGATTTTAATCTGATTGGAACATTCCTCATAAATACTACTGTAACTCTAGGTTGTAATTCTTGAAAGATTGGCAGCAGTTTGGTAGGACACTAGATGCAAATGAAGTTCAACACACATTTCTGTCCAGCTATATTTTGAGGCTCCCAACCTGATGGTTACCAAGTCAAACTCTCAGAACACAAAGCATGCTTAGTAAGATTTTAACATTTTTGAAGGTATTTACAGGTGTGCCAGAAGGTAGCACTCTTGACTCTTTAGAAATTAAAGATCTCATTCAATTTGTCTGGTCTTAAATGGTCTCTGGTATTGTTGGTCCACTAGGATAAAACTTTACAAAAGCTAGGACCATAGTTCCTAACATAAAACTAGCTAGAATCCCTGAGGTAGGAACCTCTAGAAGAGACTTAGAAAAGGGAGTCCAATAATGTGGAAAAATGCACACACACACACACACACACACACACACACACACACACACAGATAGAGTACTTACCAAGCAGGGAAACCCCTCCAGTGGTAATGCAAACAAAAGGTAGAGTACTCACCAGCCAGGGAAACTCCTACTGAGGGGAAGCCCTCCAGCAGCAATGGTCATGAGCCAGCACAGCCAGACAGTCATCCCAGGGCAATTGTCCTCAGATCCCAAAGAAAGGTGGCTCCCTCAAACAAAAGGAGGGAGATTGGTGCCTGAGAGGACTCATGGTCAGAAGAGATACCATTCAGGGAAGCAGTGAGCACAAAAGGCTCATACACAACTCCAGGACACATCAGTCCTGCAGTGGTGAGATTGCCTCAGATCCCAATTCTGACACCAAATATGTCAACCTGACAAACCTAGGAGACAATACTCAAAAATAAAGGGTTTATTTGTAATAGAATAATTGTAATTTGAGGCACACAGATTCAGGTAGTAACCTAAAGAGTGTTCCACTTAGGGAGTAAAATTTAGGGGCTTTTAAAGGCAAAGAAGGGAGATTTATATTACAAAAATTTTAATTGGAGTTGGAAGTAGAAGCTAGTCTTAGCTAAACATGATTGATTGCTAAGGCTATCACTAGAGGGAGGTAAAAGTCTATTACCTTGACAACAATGTTCTTGCAGAGTCCTTGGAATATTTGTGGTTTGGCCCATTTCAAAAGTTCATGGCTCCACCTGGTGAGGATGTGCCTAAGGTCCACCATTTTAGTGGCCTCCTGGCTTCATTTTAAAACTCCTTGACATAAATGACTCCATTTTATTTCATGTTTCACACATGCTAAATTATGTATCTCAATGAATGCAAGGATGGAAAGAGTAAAAAAAGAAGATAAAAGTGCATTTTTCAACCATGAAAAATGTGATATGGAATGGGGATGTTTTTCAAAAAGTGGAAATAACAGAGAAGATTTTTATAATTGTTTTAAAGGGTTTATCATATAACTTAAGTCTGTATATTAGCTTAAGAATATAAACATGAATTATGAACAATTATTTTGTTGATACCATTAGCATGCTTAGTACATTACATCCAAAAATAGAGTTTATTGGGCTTCCCTGGTGGCACAGTTGTTGAGAGTTCGCCTGCTGATGCAGGGGACACAGGTTCGTGTCAGGAAGATCCCACATGACGCGGAGTGGCTAGGCCCGTGATCCATGGCTGCTGAGCCTGTGTGTCCGGAGCCTGTGCTCTGCAACGGGAGAGGCCACAACAGTGAGAGGGCCACGTACCGGAAAAAAAAAAAAAAAAAAAAGTTTATTTAAGCTATAAATGCAAGTATACTAAGCAATTTTACCTTAAATAGTTTATTCGTGGTAAATGGAGCTACAAGTTGTTGAATTTTAAAAACTCTTCTATCAGATTTTCTATTTCAACATAAGTATTCAAGACTATAAAAGAATGATAACCATAAACTGTATGTAAAAATAAAATTTGACATATAATCTTTATAATTTTACTTTCAATTTTTAGTGTCAAGCAAATATGCAAAGTATTGATAGTTTTCTTCAGAAAAGCTGCTGAGAATAAACAGGAATCACCACCCACTCCTGCCCCTCATGCTTCCTTTCTCCACACTCAATGAGAACATTAACTGTCAAATCTGGTATTTCTGAAAGGTCATTTAAAAAGGGGTGTATTTTGTTCATTTTTATGGAAAGGAAGAAAGAGAATGAGATCTATTTCATGTTATCTAATGTATTATATTATTTATGCAGATAATAGTTTGATTACCTACATAATATTATATTTCTGAGGATTAAATGTGGCAAATATACAACACCCAATTTGTAACATACAGTAAACATTCAATATCTATTAGAAATCAGATCAGCCAACAAATATTAGTTACCTAATAGCACTTTACTATGTGCTAAAGAGTCAGCACAGAGCAAATGCACATTATTAGTATTATTATCTAATGCTCACAGTCTTCCTCATAGCAGTCATACTGAAGTTTTAAAAATAAAAGTCATGTTAAGTGTTGAGAGAAACTGAAGAAGTCCTAAATAAGTGGAGAACTATAATGTGATATTGAGAAGATTCAATATTGTTAAGCCTCTGATTGCTTCTCAGAGGGCATAGCCTTGGGCATTTGCAAAGTTACCCTTGAATTAAAGTGGTTTTGATAAAACTTCCTTTGAGTTTCTCTAACTACACTCAGATCTTAAGCTCCACTAATTGCTAGGTGATTTCTCTATTGTTTTCAGCATTTTCCTGGGGCACAAATTGATTCACATAGTAACCAGAACAAAGTTCATTTCCTCTAAAGTATAGTTCCTGAGGTCGATGTTGGAGATTTTCTGACACCACAAGTGTTCTCCCAAACTCTTTCTCCCCATTTCTGTCTGAAAAACCAACTGGTGTGTAAATCATTTAGCCTCCATTCCAATGAATCTAGCAATTTTCTTCCAGCTGTTTTGTCACAACTTCCACTGTTTTAGAGTGTGTCCTTAGGCTTGAACTTCTCTACATTTTATAGTAAAAAAGTCAATGTCTTTGGGTAGAGATTTGGAGCTCACTGTTCTATAGTTATGACTCTAGAGTTGGGCCAAGGGACAATAACATATTTGTCTCTCAGGGGCATCCCCTCTTTAGAAACTATGTGCCTGATGGATGTAGAGGCAGCATCTCCAGATCTCCATAGCTTGCCTCTATTGGTTTTTGAATGCCCACTACATGAGATGGGGTGTAGATGACTGGGGTCTCAGTAGTCTCAGCATTGTCAGAGCACAGCATCCAAATTACAGGAAAAAAACTGTAAAATCCAGAAATACATGGAGGTTAAACAGTGCCCCACTAAATAACCAAGAAATAACTGAAGAAATCAAAGAAATAAAAAAAAATACATAAAAACAAATGACAATGAAAACACAATGTTCCAGGACCTATGAGACACAGTAAAAGCAGTTCTAAGAAGGAAGTTTATAGCAATTCAATCTCACCTCAAGAAACAAGAAAAACTCAAATAAACAATTTAACCCTACACCTAAAGCAACTAGAGAAAGAAAAACGAAGAAATCCCAAAGTCGGTAGAGGGAAAGAAATCATAAAGATCAAAGCAGAAATAGAAATGAAGAAACAGTAGCAAAGATCAATGAAACTAAAAGCTGATTCTTTGAGAAGGTAAACAAAACTGATAAACCCTTAGCCAGACTCATCAAGAAAAAAAAGGGAGTGGAACAAAATCAATAAAATTAGAAATGAAAAAGGAGATATCACAACTGACACTGCAGAAACATAAAGGATTATAAGAGACTACTACTAACAACTACATACCAATAAAATGGATAACCACAATGAAATGGACAAATTCTTGGAAAGGTACAATTTTCCAAGACTGAACCAGGAAGAATTAGAAAATATAAACAGACCTATCACAAGTAATTAAATTGAAACTGAAATTAAAAATCTTCCAACAAACAAAATCCAGGACCAGATGGCTTCACAGACAAATTCTATCAAATATTTAGAGGAGAGTTAACACCCATCCTTCTCAAACTCTTCCAAAAAATTGCAGAGGGAGGAACAACCCAAATTCATTCTATGAAGCCACCATCACCCTGATACCAAAACCAGAAAAAAATGTCACAAAAAAAGAAAATTATATACAAATATTACTCTGACCATAGATGCAAAAATCCTGAACAAAATACTAACAAACAGAATCCAACAACATATTAAAAGGATCATACACCAAGATCAAGAGGGATTTATCCCAGGGATACAAGGATTCTTCTGTATATGCAAATAAATCATTGTGATACACCATATCAACAAATTAAGGAATAAAAACCATATGATCATCTCAATAGATATAGAAAAAGCTTTTGACAAAATTCAACACCCATTTATGATAAAAACTCTCCAGAAAATGGGCATAGAGGGAACCTACGTCAACATAATAAAGGCTATATATGACAAACCCACAGCAAACATCATACTCAATGGTGAAAAACTGAAAGCATTTCCACTAAGATCAGGAACAAGACAAGGTTGCCCTCTCTCACCACTCTTATACAACATAGTTTTGGAAGTCCTAGCCATGACACTCAGAGAGGAAAAAGAAATAAAAGGAACACAAACTGGAAAAGAAGAAGTAAACTGTCACTGTTTGCAGATGACATGATACTCTACATAGAAAATCCTAAGGATGCCACCAGAAAACTACTAGAACTAATCAATGAATTTGGTAAAGTTGCAGGATACAAAATTAATTCACAGAAATCTCTGGCATTCCTATACACTAACAACAAAAAATCAGAAATTAAGGGAAAAAAATCACATTTACCATTGCAACAAAAACAACAAAATATCTAGGAATAAACCTACCTAAGGAGGCAAAAGACTTGCACTCAGAAAACTATAAAACACTGATGAAAAAATCAAAAATGACATAAACACATGGAGAAATATACCATGTTTTTGGATTGGAAGAATCAATATTGTGAAAATGGCTATATTACCCAAAGCAATCTACAGATTCAATGCAATCCCTATCAAACTACCAGTGGCATTTTTTACAGAACTAAAACAAAAAATTTCACAACTTGTATGGAAACACAAAAAACCCTGAATAGCCAAAGCAATCTTTTTTTGTTTTTTTTTAAAATTTTATTTAATTTATTTTTTTATACAGCAGGCTCTTATTAGTCCTCCATTTTATACACATCAGTGTATACATGTCAATCCCAATCTCCCAATTCATCACACCACCACCCCCACCCACCACCGCTTTCCCCCCTTGGTGTCCATAAGTTTGTTCTTTACATCTGTGTCTCAATTTCTGCCCTGCAAACTGGTAATCTTGAGAAAGAAAAACAGAGCTAGAGGAATCAGGCTCCCTGACTTCAAACTATACTACAAAGCTACAGTAATCAAGAAAATATGATACTGGCACAAAAACAGAAATATAGATCAACGGTACAGGATAGAAAGTCCAGAGATAAACCCACGTACATATGGTCACCTAATTTACAACAAAGGAGGCAAAAACATGCAATGGAAAAAGACAGCCTCTTCAATAAGTGATGCTTGGAAAACTGTACACCTATATGTAAAAGAATGAAATTAGAACACTACCAAACAAACACAACATACACAAACATACACACAAATAAACTCCAAATGGATTAAAGAGCTAAATGTAAGACCAGACACTATAAAACATTTAGAGAAAAACAAGAAAAACACTCTTTGACATAAACCACAGCAAGATCTTTTTTGAACTGCCTCCTAGAGTAATGGAAATAAAAACAAAAATAAACAAATGGGACCTAATGAAACTTAAAAGCTTTTTCACAGCAAAGGAAACCATAAACAAGACAAAAAGACAACCATCAGAATGGGTGAAAATATTTTCAAATGAAACAACAGACAAAGGATTAATCTCCAAAATATACAAATAGCTCATGGAGCTCAATATCAAAAAAACAAATAATTCAGTTAAAAAATTGGTGGAAAACCTAAATAGACATTTCACCAAAGAAGACATACGGATGGCCAAGAGGCACATGAAAAGATGCTCAACATCACTAATTATTAGAGAAATGCAAATCAAAACTATAATCAGGTATCCCCTCACACTGGTCAGAATGGCCACTATCAAAAAATCTAGAAACAATAAATGCTGGAAAGGGTGTAGTGAAAAAGGAACCCTCCTGCACTGTTGGTGGGAAGGTAAATTGATACAACCACTATGGAGAACGGTATGGAGGTTCCTTACAAAACTAAAACTAGAACTACCATATGACCCAGCAATCCCACTACTGGGCATATATTCTGAGAAAACCATAATTCAAAAAGAGACATGTACCACACTGTTCATTGCAGCACTATTTACAACAGCCAGGACATGGAACAAACTTAAATGTCATTTGACAGATGAATGGATAAAGAAGATGTGGCACATATATACAATGGAATATTACTCAGCCATAAAAAGAACTGAAATTGAGTTACTTGTAGTGAGGTGGATAGACCTAGAGTCTGTCATACAGAGTGAAGTAAGTCAGAAAGAGAAAAACAAATACCGTATGCTAACATATATATATGGAATCTAAAAAAAAATAAAAATGGTACTGATGAACCTAGGGGCAGGACAGGTATAAAGACGTAGGCATAGAGAATAGAGTTGAGGACACGGGGGTAGGAAGGGGAAGCTGGCATGAAGTGAGAGTAACATCAACATATATACACTGCTGAATGTAAAATAGTTAACTAGTCGGAAGCAGCAGCATAGCACATGGAGATCAGCTCAATGCTTTGCGGTGACTTAGAGAGTTGTGGGATAAGGAGGGTGGGAGGGAGGCTCAAGAGGGAGGGGATATGGGGATATATATATGCATATGGCTGATTTCACTTTGTTTTACAACAGAAACAAACACAGTATTGTGAAGCAATTATACTCCAATAAAGATCTATTAAAAAAAACAAAAGGTGGGACTGAGTGGAAGAAGGTGGTCTCTACCTCTCAACTATTCTCAGACAGAAAATAGCCCCAGTAAGAGATAGCTGCAAGCAGGTTGAGAAAAGCTTAAACCCTGCCCCTCCTGGAAAGATAGCCTTCTGAACAGGATCCTGGGGAAGAGGAATCCAACCCTATGATCTTGGCTTTACCAGTCCAAGTGGAATTCATGTCTTCCTAGCTGGAAAGGGGAAGGAAGGGTATGGGTTTTCGTTCAAATGCAATAGATTCTGGTAGTTCTTACCAGGTTATAGTAGAACATTTTGAGTAAATGTTTCCTCACTTGCTATAAAACCATAATGCCTTTCCAAAAACTTAAAATAAGTTGTTTTTTAAAGTTTTCACCAGTGTAGCTGAGAGTGCGTCGGTGAAATTCCACATGCTGTCATGCCAGGATCAGAAATTCCCTATTCCTTGTTTCTTATTTGTCAGTCATGAAAGCAAACATTCTCATTCCCTGTTGTCTAGTCTCTCACATATGTTTATAGTGAATATATTTTGCAGTGTGCCTGTTTCCTTTTTCAATGCTTCTGTAAAAATGTGATTGAGGTGTTATCATGAACTTTGATTCATCCTCCACACCCATATGTCCATTCATCTGTAAGTACTGTAAAGCACTACTACACTGATTCTTCAGATGCCATTAACTGTCTTTTTCTGACTCTGAAGACAATGGTTAAAAATAGCTTCTAAGCATTTCTCCAAAGAAGACCTACAGATGCCAAAAGGTACATGAAAATTTGCTCAACATCACTAATTATTAGAGAAGTGCAAATCAAAGCTACAATGAGATATCACCTCACACCAGTCAGAATGGCCATCATCAAGAAGCCTACAAACAATAAATGCTGGAGAGGGTGTGGAGAAAAGGGCACCCTCTTACACTGTTGGTGGGAATGTAAATTAATACAGACACTATGGAGACCAGTATGAAAACTGTTCCTTATAAAACTAAAGATAGAGCCACCATATGATCCAGCAATCCCACTCCTGGGCATATATCCAGAGAAAACCATAATTCATAAGGATACATAGATCCGAATGTTCATAGCAGCAACATTTACAATAGCTAAGACATGGATGCAACCTAAATGTCTATTGATAGTTGAAGAGGTAAAGAAGATGTGGTATATATATACAACAGAATATTACTCAGCCATTAAAAAGAATGAAATAATGCCATTTGCAGCAACATAGATGGACCTGGAGATTATCATACTAAGTGAAGTAAGTCAGACAGAGAAAGACAAACATCATTTGATACTGCTTATATGTGGAATCTATAAAAATGATACAAATGAACTTATTTATGAAACAGAAACAGACAGAGAATAAACTTATGATTACCGGGGGGAAGGGTAGGGGGGAGGGATAGATCGGGAGTTTGGGATTGACATATACTGTATCTTATATTTAAAATAGATAACCAACAAGGACCTACTATATAGCACAGAGAACTCTGCTCAATATTTTGTAATAACCTAAATGGGAAAATAATTTGTAAAAGAATAGGTACATGTACATGTGTAAATGAATCATTTTGCCATACTCCTGAAACTAACACAACATTGTTAGTCAACTATACTCCAATATAAAACATTTTTTTAAATAGCTTCTAAGTAAACTGTAGGTGGGTCATAGCTATTCGTTTTCTTCCAGCATGCATTTTAGGTTGTAATAAATGATACGGCATTAAAAAATATATATATTGTTATTTACAAAGGAAAAACAAAAAAGAAAAACTCTTCTTCTTTGTCTTACTCCTACCTCCTAATCAGTGATAGAAGAGAAAAGGGAAGTTATGCGTTTTCATTGTGACAATTTGGGTAAAGACAAAATCTAGAAATATCAATAGTTATCCACTGACATGATCTGGAACAATGTGGCTTAAGAGTGAGACCAGACCCATACCCAGGACTATCTGAAATATTGACTGAATAAGTGAACCCTAAGCCTCTCAGTGCTCTGATTACATGCTTTATATTTCTGTTGACGTAGAGTTCTTTCCCTGGGATGTGCTTTTTGGGGGTATGTTTTCACTAAAGTAGGTTCTATACCCTATCATGCCTACAGTTTTTCTCATGATAAAGTAAGAAAGAGGAGTGGGTAGAAAAAAACTTTTTAAATTTATGATTAAAAAAATATATATATACACACACATGCATATATACGTATGTATATAAATGTAATATATGTGTATAATTTAATAATTTGCATAGATTTTCATAGATCATAATTATTGATAAAAAGGCAAAGAAGGGAGATACAGTTCTTGCTGCTATCTTTTTAAACATTCTGGCACTAATTATGCTCTGGCCTTTTCACAGTTCAAATACTTTTATCTCCTTTTCTCTGGGCTTTTCATTCCCCTCCCTCTCTCTACATTCTCCAGCAGCTGCACCTCTCTAACTTCCTCCACTTTTACTGTAATAATGTCTTATGAAGACAAATGATCTGAACTCATGCAAGCTTTAGCTCTCCATGCCACATCTAATTTCAGGTGTGTGCTATGGTTACTGTTGTGGGAACATGGAAGAGAGTAGAGACTGAATTGATCATCGAAGAATGCTAGACAACAAAACAAATGAAGCAGTATTTTCCTTTTATAGTTTAAAAAGTATATTGAATTCAACAAAATAGAAAACTTTTCTTAAACACTCAATTTATTTGAGAGGAAATCAGTATACCTAGTGGCTATGACTCAACTCTGATGCCCGATTTCCTTAATTCCAACCCCAGCTTTGCTATTTATGAGCTGTTTAACCTAAGAAAGTTATTTCATATGTGTATATCCATTTCCTCACTGATTAAAATGGGGTAAATAGCATCTACCTCAAAATATTATTGTGTAGATTAAATAAATTAATTCATGTGAAAGTGCCTAAGACAATGCCTGTGACATAGTGGCTACTCAGTAAATATTAGCCATTAACATAAAATTTCAATATACTGAAGCTAGCATAAATTACCATTACCTTTCATTCATAAATCTCCTTGAATTTGTTCACAAAACACCTTCCAGTTTCTTTTTCTATTTTTTAAGTTCACAGATCCTATTGAGATATAGTTCTTGCATCTAAATATAGCAGAGAAATTACTTCCAGTACCTATATCAAAAATCTGTTTCTATAGGTAAACACTCTGCTGGCTTTTAATTGTACTTACTGCCTGTCAGATTGTAGGCTTCCAAATTTTTGTTAAATGTAAACTGACTTCATGACATGATTAATCATTAAATTGTAAAATCACTTTTCCCATTTTCTTTATTTTTGAATTTTGGTTTCACTTTCCTAAAGGTGTTCATTATCAACATAGATTATAACTCCTTACAAACAAGGACTGTTTTATGCCTCCCCATATTGTCTACAATTCTGTTGATAATGAAAATAGTCTATATAAGTGGCAGTATATCTGGAGTTCTATAAAACTCACCAGCAACTAAATCAGGCCTCATGACATCAATGGAATTGGTGTGCCTTACTGACACCTCATTTGGATTGGTTCTGTGGTATTTTCCTGTTTCCTAAGGTACATATAAATGACATGCTGTCCTCAGGTTTGGTGTGGGCACAAAAGGGGGCACTTTTGGGGAGGGCTTTTCTGAGTATCACTTGAGATAAGAGACTGAGGTTGCATTTTTATGACAGTGAAAGAGATTAGCTCATATTGGATTTTGATTCTGAGACATGGATTCATGGGAATTTTTCTTCATCATTTAGTTTAAAGCATCAGTTAACATAGCACAAGGCAAGAACTCTTCATATTTAAACATTTTAGAATAATTTTCCGTGGTTTGAAAAAAATGTGGAGTTTCTGCCAGAAATGAAGAACAAACAGTCAGCTGAGTCAATAAATAAATATTAAAAGTATTAAGTATGATAGCTATAGCATTACCTCCAGGAGGCAACTTTGGCTAGACTTCATTGCAATCTTGTCCAAATTACCTTTACTCTGTGTACTTCTTTGTGATGATTTTTTGAGTTCCACTTTAAAGGGACCATTATTTGCCTGAGTTTGAGATCTGGACCCAGAAAAACTTTGTGCAAGTAAAAGAAAAGACTGCCTTAGAATTTTATTTAGCTGGAGCTAGAATTTACTGGATCACAGGTATCATAACACGTTCCTTCCTGCAATGGATTCTTTTGGATTCTTCTTTCAATCCAAAAGAATGGAGAAATTTATGTGCACAACCTCATTTGATTGGCATAACAAACAATGAGGCTTCACATTTTTAATAGTGAAAGCTGTGGATATCTTACCTTATTGAAACTTAATCACTTGGACTTCATATAAGAGGGATAATTCCAAAAAAATTCAAGTAAATTAAATATTTGAGAATTTTCTATAAGCAAAGCATTCTAATGTCACATATACGGTCTTATATACTCCTAACAACACTGTGGTAGGAAATATTATGCTTCTTATTTTTAAAATATGGGGAGGAGCTTCAAGATGGTGGAAGAGTATGATACAGAGATCACCTTCCTTCTCACAAATTCATCAGAAATACATTTACATGCGGAACCACTCCTACAGAACACCTGCTGAACGCTGGCAGAAGACTTCAGACCTCCCAAAAGGCAAGAAATTCCCCACGTACCTGGGTAGGGCAAAAGAAAAAACAAAAAAACAGAGACAAAAGAATAGGGACGGGACCTGCACCAGTGGGAGGGAGCTGTGAAGGAGGAAAGGTCTCCACACACTAGGAAGCCCGGAGACTGTGGGTGGCAGAGGAGGGAATCTTTGGAGCCATGGAGGAGAGCACAGCAACAGGGGTGTGGAGGGCAAAGCAGAGAGATTCTCGCACAGAGGATCAGTGCCGACCGGCAGTCAACAGCCGGCGAGGCTTGTCTGCTCACCCGCTGGGGCGGGCGGGGGCTGGAAGCTGAGGTTCGGGATTCAGAGGTCGGATCCAAGGGAGAGGACTGGGGCTGGCTGCGTGAACACAGCCTGAAGGGGGCTAGTGCGCCACAGCTAGCCGGGAGGGAGTCCGGCAAAAGATCTGGAACAGCCAAAGAGGCAAGAGACTTTTTCTTGCCTCTTTGTTTCCTGGTGCGCTAGGAAAGGGGATTAAGAGCGCCACTTAAAGGAGTTCCAGACACTGGCGCGAGCCATGGCTATCAGCACGGACCCAAGAGACAGGCATGAGACGCTAAGGCTGCGGCTGCAGGCCACCAAGAAGCCTGTGTGCAAGCACAGGTCACTATCCACACCTCCCCTCCCGGAAGACTGTGCAGCCCGCCACTGCCAGGGTCCCGTGATCCAGGGACAACCTCCCCGGGAGAATGCAGGGTGCGGCTCAGGCTGGTGCAACGTCACGCTGGCCTCTGCCTCCGCAGGCTCGCCCCGCATCCATACCCCTCCCTCTCCCCGGCCTGAGTGAGCCAGAGCCCCCGAATCAGCTGCTCCTTTAACCCCGTCCTGTCTGAGTGAAGAACAGACACCCTCAGGCAACCGACACACAGAGGCGGGTCCAAATCCAAAGCTGAACACCGGGAGCTGAGCTAACAAAGAACAGAAACGGAAATTTCTCCCAGCAGCCTCATGAGCAGTGGATTACATCTCCACAATCAACTTGATGTACCCTGCAGCTGTGGAATACCTGAATAGACAACAAATCATCCCAAATTGAGGACGTGGACTTTGGGATCAATGATATATATATTTTTTTCCTTTTTTCTTTTTTTGTGAGTGTGTATGTGTATGCTTCTCTGTGTGATTTTCTCTGCATAGCTTTGCTTTTACCATTTGTCATAGGGTTCTGTCTGTCCATTTTTGTTTGATTTGTTTTTTATTACTTAAAATTTTTTTTCTTAATAATTATTTTTAATAACTTTATTTTATTTTACTTTTTTATTTTATTTTATTTTATTTTATTTTATTTTATTTTATCTTCTTCTTTTTTCTTTCTTTTTTTCCTCCCTTTTATTCTGACCCATGTGGAGGACAGGCTCTTGGTGCTCCAGCCAGGCGTCAGGACTGTGCCACTGAGGTGGGAGAGCCCAGTTCAGTACAATGGTCCAGAAGACACCACCCAGCTCCACATGATATCAAATGGTGAAAACCTCCCAGAGATCTGCATCTCAATGCCAAGACCCAGCTCCACTCAACGACCAGCAAGCTACAGTGCTGGACACCCTATGCCAAACAACTAGCAAGACAGGAATACAACCCCATCCATTAGCACAGAGCCTGCCTAAAATCATAATAAGGCCACAGACACACCAAAACACACCACCAGTCGTGGACCTGTCCACCAGAAAGACAAGATCCAGCCTCATCCACCAGAACACATGCACTAGTCCCCTCCAAAAGTAAGCCTACACAACCCACTGAACAAACCTTAGCCACTGGGGACAGATAACAAAGACAACGGGAACTACAAACCTGCAGCCTGCAAAAAGGAGACCCCAAACACAGTAAATTAAGTGAAATGAGAAGAAAGAGAAACACACAGCAGACGAAGGATCAAGACAAAAACCTACCAGATCTAACAAATGAAAAGGAAATAGGCAGTCTACCTGAAAAATAATTCAGAATAATGATAGTAAAGATGATCCAAAATCTTGGAAATAGAATGGAGAAAATACAAGAAACGTT
>NC_041229.1:42498404-42502019 GCF_002837175.3 Physeter macrocephalus
CCCCGGCCTGAGTGAGCCAGAGCCCCCGAATCAGCTGCTCCTTTAACCCCGTCCTGTCTGAGTGAAGAACAGACACCCTCAGGCAACCGACACACAGAGGCGGGTCCAAATCCAAAGCTGAACACCGGGAGCTGAGCTAACAAAGAACAGAAACGGAAATTTCTCCCAGCAGCCTCATGAGCAGTGGATTACATCTCCACAATCAACTTGATGTACCCTGCAGCTGTGGAATACCTGAATAGACAACAAATCATCCCAAATTGAGGACGTGGACTTTGGGATCAATGATATATATATTTTTTTCCTTTTTTCTTTTTTTGTGAGTGTGTATGTGTATGCTTCTCTGTGTGATTTTCTCTGCATAGCTTTGCTTTTACCATTTGTCATAGGGTTCTGTCTGTCCATTTTTGTTTGATTTGTTTTTTATTACTTAAATTTTTTTTTCTTAATAATTATTTTTAATAACTTTATTTTATTTTACTTTTTTATTTTATTTTATTTTATTTTATTTTATTTTATTTTATCTTCTTCTTTTTTCTTTCTTTTTTTCCTCCCTTTTATTCTGACCCATCTGGAGGACAGGCTCTTGGTGCTCCAGCCAGGCGTCAGGACTGTGCCACTGAGGTGGGAGAGCCCAGTTCAGTACAATGGTCCAGAAGACACCACCCAGCTCCACATGATATCAAATGGTGAAAACCTCCCAGAGATCTGCATCTCAATGCCAAGACCCAGCTCCACTCAACGACCAGCAAGCTACAGTGCTGGACACCCTATGCCAAACAACTAGCAAGACAGGAATACAACCCCATCCATTAGCACAGAGCCTGCCTAAAATCATAATAAGGCCACAGACACACCAAAACACACCACCAGTCGTGGACCTGTCCACCAGAAAGACAAGATCCAGCCTCATCCACCAGAACACATGCACTAGTCCCCTCCAAAAGTAAGCCTACACAACCCACTGAACAAACCTTAGCCACTGGGGACAGATAACAAAGACAACAGGAACTACAAACCTGCAGCCTGCAAAAAGGAGACCCCAAACACAGTAAATTAAGTGAAATGAGAAGAAAGAGAAACACACAGCAGACGAAGGATCAAGACAAAAACCTACCAGATCTAACAAATGAAAAGGAAATAGGCAGTCTACCTGAAAAATAATTCAGAATAATGATAGTAAAGATGATACAAAATCTTGGAAATAGAATAAATACAATAAATGTTTAACAAAGACCTAGAGGAACTAAAGAGTAAACAAACAGTGATGAACAGAACAATAAATGAAATTAAAAATTCTCTAGAAGGGATCAATAGCAGAATAACTGAGGCAGAAGAAAGGGTAAGTGATTTGGAAGATAAAAGAGTGGAAATAACTACTGCAGAGCAAAATAAAGAAAAAAAAATGAAAAGAATTGAGGACAGTCTCAGAGACCACTTGGACAAGATTAAACATACCAACATTCGAATTATAGGGGTCCCAGAGGACTAAGAGTAAAAGAAAGGGACTGAGAAAATATTTGAAGAGATTATAGTTGAAAACTTCCCTAATGTGAGAAAGGAAATAGTTAATCAAATCCAGGAAGCACAGAGAGTCCCATACAGGATAAATCCAAGAAGAAACATGCCAAGGCACACATGTTAATCAAACTATCAAAAATTTAATACAAAGAACAAATATTAAAAGCAACAAGGGAAGAGCAACAAATAACACATAAGGGAATCCCCGTAAGGTTAACAGCTGATCTTTCAGCAGAATCTCTGCAAGCCAGAAGGCAGTGGCAGGACATATTTAAAGTGATGAAAGAGGAAAACCTACAACCAAGATTACTCTACCCAGAAAGGATCTCATTCAGATTTGATGGAGAAATTAAAATCTTTACAGACAAGCAAAAGGTAAGAGAATTCAGCACCAGCAAACCAGCTTTACAACAAATGCAAAAGGAACTTCTCTAGGCAGGAAACACAAGAGAAAGAAAAGACCTACAATAATAAACCCAAAACAATTAAGAAAATGGTAATAGAAACATACATATCGATAATTACCTTAACAGTAAGTGGATTAAATTCTCCAACCAAAAGACATAGATTGGCTGAATGGATAGGAAAACAGGACCCGTATATATGCTGTATACAAGAGACCCACTTCAGACCTAGGGATACATACAGAATGAAAGTCAGGGGATAGAAAAAATATTCCATGCAAGTGGAAATCAAAAGAAACCTGGAGAAGCAATTCTCATACCAGACAAAATAGACTTTAAAACAAAGTTTTAAAGATTTTAAAACAAAATATTTAAAGACTTTAAAATTTTTAAAGACTTTTAAAGACTTTTTAAGACAAAATATTTAAAGATTTTAAAACAAAATATTTAAAACAAATATTACAAGAGAAAAAGAAGGACACTATATAATGATCAAGGGATCAACCCAAGAGGAAGATATAAAAATTGTAAATATTTATGCACCCAATCTAGGAGCACCTCAATACATAAGGCAAATACGAACAGCCATAAAAGGGGAAATCGACAGTAACACAATCATAATAGGGGAATTTAACACCCCACTTTCACCAATGGAGAGATCACCCAAAATGAAAATAAATAAGGAAGCACAATCTTTAAATGATACATTACACAAATGGACTTAATTGATATTTATAGGACATTCCATCCAAAAACAACAGAATACACATTCTTCTCAAGTGCTCATGGAACATTCTCCAGGATAGATCATATCTTGGGTCACAAATCAAGCCTTGGTAAATTTAGAAAATTGTAATCATATCAAGTATCTTTTCCGACCACAACACTATGGGACTAGATGCTAATTACAGGAAAACACCTGTAACAAATACAAACACATGGAGGCTAAACAACACACTACTTAATAACCAAGATATCACTGAAGAAATCAAAGAGGAAATCGAAAAATACCTAGAAACATATGACAGTGAAACCACGATGACCCAAAACTTATGGGATGCAGCAACAGCAGTTCTAAGATAGCAGTTTTTAGCAATGCAATCTTACCTTAAGAAACATCTCAAATAAACAAGCTAAACTTACACCTAAAAAAATTAGGGAAAGAAGAACAAAAAAACCCCAAAATTAGCAGAAGGAAAGAAAACATATAGATCAGATCAGAAATAAAAGAAAAAAAAATGCAGGAAAAGATAGCAAAGATCAATAAAATTAAAAGCTGGTTCTTTGAGAAGATAAACAAAATTGATAAACCATTAGCCAGACTTATCAAGAAAAAAAGGTAGAAGACTCATATCAATAGAATTAGAAATGAAAAAGAAGTAACAACTGACACTGCAGAAATACAAAGGATCATGAAAGATTACTACAAGTAACTCTATGCCAATAAAATGGACAACCGGGAAGAAATGCACAAGTTCTTAGAAATGCACAACCTTCCGAGACTGAAACAGGAAGAAATAGAAAATGTTCTAAGATAGCAGTTTTTAGCAATGCAATCTTACCTTAAGAAACATCTCAAATAAACAAGCTAAACTTACACCTAAAAAAATTAGGGAAAGAAGAACAAAAAAACCCCAAAATTAGCAGAAGGAAAGAAATCATATAGATCAGATCAGAAATAAATGAAAAA
>NC_041229.1:42502124-42504175 GCF_002837175.3 Physeter macrocephalus
AATCACAAGCACTGAAATTGAAACTGTGATAAAAAATCTTCAAGCAAACAAATCCCCAGACCAGATGGCTTCACAGGAAATTCTATCATTTAGAGTAGAGCTAACACCTATCCTTCTCAAACTCTTCCAAAATATAGCAGAGGGAGGAACACTCCCAAACTCATTCTATGAGACCACCATCACTCTGATACCAAAATCAGACAAAGATGTCACAAAGAAAGAAAACTAGAGGCCAATATCACTGATGAACATAGATGCAAAAATCCTCAACAAAATACTAGCAAACAGAATCCAAAAGCACATAAAAGGATCATACCTTATGATCAAGTGGGGTTAATCACAGGAATGCAAGGATTCTTCAATATACACAAATCAATCAACGTGATACACTGTATTAACATATTGAAGGAGAAAAACCATATGATCATCTCAATAGATGCAAGGAAAGCTTTTGACAAAATTCAACACCCATTTATGATAAAAACCCTCCAAAAAGTAGGCATAGAGGGAACTTTTCTCAAAATAATCAAGGCCATATGTGACAAACCCACAGCCAACATCATACTCAATGATGAAAAACAGAAACCATTTCCACTAAGATCAGGAACAAGACAAGGTTGCCCACTGTCACCACTATTATGCAACATAGTTTTGGAAGTTTTAGCCACAGCAATCAGAGAAGAAAAAGAAATAAAAGGAATCCAAATAGGCAAAGAAGGAGTAAAGATGTCAGTGTTTGCATATGACATGATACTATACATAGAGAATCCTAAATATGCTACCAGAAAACCACTAGAGCTATTCAGTGAATTTGGTAAAGTAGCAGGATACAAAATTAATGCACAGAAATCTCTTGCATTCCTATACACTAATGATGAAAAATCTGAAAGTGAAATTAAGAAAACACTGACATTTACCACTGAAACAAAAAGAATAAGATATCTAGGAATAAACCTACCTAAGGAGACAAAAGACCTGTATGCAGAAAATTATAAGACACTGATGAATGAAATTAAAGATGATACAAATAGATGGAGAGATACACCATGTTCTCGGATTGGAAGACCCAACATTGTGAAAATGACTCTACTACCCAAAGCAATCTACAGATTCAATGCAATCCCTATCAAACTACCACTGGCACTTTTCACAGAACTAGAACAAAAAATTTCACAATTTGTATGGAAACACAAAAGACCCCTAACAGCCAAAGCAATCTTGAGAAAAAACAACGGAGCTGGAGGAATCAGTCTCCCTGACTTCAGACTGTACTACAAAGCTACAGGAATCAAGACAGTATGCTACTGGCACAAAAACAGAAATATAGATCAATGGAACAGGATAGAAATTCCAGAGATAAACCCACGCACATGTGGTCACCTTATCTTTGATAAAGGAGGCAAGAATATACAGTGGAGAAAGACAGCCTCTTCAAAAAGTGGTGGAAAACTGGACAGCTACATGTAAAAGAATGAATTTAGAACACTCCCTAACACCATACACAAAAATAAACTCAAAATGGATTAAAGACCTAAATGTAAGGCCAGACACCATCAAACTCTTAGAGGAAAATATAGGCAGAACACTCTATGGCATAAATCACAGCAAGATCCTTTTTGACCCACCTCCTAGAGAGCGGAAAGCAAAACAAAAATAAACAAATGGGACCTAATGCAACTTAAAAGCTTTTGCACAGCAAAGGAGAAAGCATAAACAAGATGTAAAGACAACCCTCAGAATGGGAGAAAATATTTGCAAATGAAGCAAGTGACAAAGAATTAATCTCCAAAATTTACAAGCAGCTCATGCAGCTCAATATCCAAAAAAGAAACAAACCAGTCCAAAAATGGGCAGAAGACCTAAATAGACATTTCTCTACGTAAGATATACAGATTGCCAACAGACACATGGAAGAATGCTTAACATCATTAATCATTAGAGAAATGCAAATCAAAACTACAATGAGATATCATCTCTCACCAGTCAGAATGGCCATCATCAAAAAATCTACAAACAATAAATGCTGGAGAGGGTGTGGAGAAAAGGGAACC
>NC_041229.1:42504237-42562063 GCF_002837175.3 Physeter macrocephalus
AGAGTGAATCAGCTATACATATACATATATCCCCATATCTCCTCCCTCTTGCATCTCCCTCCCACCCTCCCTATCCCACCCCTCTAGGTGGTCACAAAGCACTGAGCTGATCTCCCTATGCTATGCGGCTGCTTCCCACCAGCTATCTATTTTACATTTGGTAATGGATAAAGAAGATGTGGCACATATATACAATGGAATATTACTCAGCCATAAAAAGAAACGAAACTGAGTTATTTATAGTGAGGTGGATGGACCTAGAGTCTGTCATACAGAGTGACATAAGTCAGAAAGGGAAAAACAAATACCGTAGGCTAACACATATATATGGAATCTAAAAATAAAAAAAAAAAAAAGAGGTCATGATGGACCTAGGGGCAAGATGGGAATAAAGATACAGACCTACTAGAGAATGGACTTGAGGATAGTCAGAAAGGGAAAAACAAATACCTTAGGCTAACACATATATATGGAATCTAAAAATAAAAAAAAAAAAAGAGGTCATGATGGACCTAGGGGCAAGATGGGAATAAAGATGCAGACCTACTAGAGAATGGACTTGAGGATACGGAGAGGGGGAAGGGTAAGATGGGACAAAGTGAGAGAGTGGCATCGACATATATACACTACTAAACATAAAATAGATAGCTAGTGGGAAGCAGCCGCATAGCAAAGGGAGATCAGCTCGGTCTTTTGTGACCACCTAGAGGGGTGGGATAAGGAGGGTGGGAGGGAGGGATATGCAAGAGGGAAGAGATATGGGGACATATGTATATGTATAACTGATTCACTTTGTTATAAAGCAGAAACTAACACACCATTGTAAAGCAATTATACTCCAATAAAGATGTTAAAAAATAAAAAAATAAAATAAAATATGGACCTAGGGCTCAGAGTAAATGACTAGTCAACTAGAATAAAGCTAATAAGTAGCAACTAGATTTGAATTTAGATATTTTGACTTTTTCCATTTCACCATCTTCCTTTTACACTTAGTGGTCCGTATAGTAGTGAAATGTCATATTTATTTTTGCATACTAATCTAGGAGCTAGATTTGGGTAGACTTCATTCATTTTTCTTGCAATCTTGTTCAGATTACCAAATTATATTGCTCCTCACAATATACAGAAGCTAAATTAATCACATGATTTAATATTATATTTGCATTTTATCAATCCCATAATATATTTAAGCAATACTAATTAAAAAGTCCATAATATATTTGATCAATAAGATATTTATGAAAGGTGATTGATCTAGTTGTGAAATCAAATGGCTTACATGTAATTTGCATCATCTAAATGATCATTTGGCCCTGAAATTCTCATCAGCATCTGAATTTCAAGTTGGACAATATGTCACTAAATAAATAATTTGGCTTAGAATTTGGCATGTGATCATGCCTGAGGTTTGAACTTTGACCTTACTTTTATTAGATGTAAAAATATCTGTACCTGAGTAATAATAAAGTTTATGTTAGCTTTTATTGGGATTTCTGTTTACAAGGGTGGACAATCACTAAACCTCATTAGATTCACAAACAGAACTTTTTATCCTGAGTGTACCCATGCCTTAAATGAATTGCCTTAAAGATATGAAATTCAACTCATGTTATACAGTGAATGAGAATAAACTGAATAGATTTTTCTATTATTCACTTTTCACAGTTTATTTTTCCCCTTTGGGTCACCTCCTTGGATTTCAGAGCAGTTTCTCTGGGGTTTGTGAGTGGAAACCCATATATAAAAAGGGAACTATTTAAAATATAAACAAGGCTATTGAAAGATAAACCAGTCTTGTATATGACACTTGGATTTGCACTGGGGAGACCCACCAAATTCATACAAAAATAAGCCTTTTCTAAAATAAGAATAATGCTCATAATCACCACTAATTTATTCCAGTAGGATTTAAACCTTATGGTCCATGTTTATGAGTTAACACTGAATATTCCTGCCATCTCCTTGTTCAGAATACAGTGCAGAGAAAAGGATCTGTATGCAACACTGAGCAGTTTTAAAAGGCAATGTTCATGCTTAAAATGCACTGTAAAGGTCATTGCTTGAACAGGAATAAATGTTGCATCCCAAGGTGTACCTTCTTTGTTATCTCCGGAAAAGCTCTTAGATGCAATATCTCTGCAAGATTCATGGAATACCTAACACCATCTTCCACCTGGCAAAGTTCATTTTTTTGAAGTCCTCAATGTGTAATGATTTTCTTTGGGAAATTTGGGTTGCAGCGAGAAGCCCATGAGTAATCTGAAACAATCCTGAGAGGCTTCAAAAATTCCATTGTGCATTCTATAAAACACAAACAACTTACATAGAAATAATTTATTTGAGTACATGTAGTTAGGCTTTATATACTCAAGCTATGCATCAGCATTTGGAGTTGTATCAATGGACTATTTCATTTAGCGAGTTTGACAGTCTAAGTTCTTAACTAAAATGATAAATGACTTCCTTGCAGCCAAATGATACTTCACCTTGCAATTTCCCTCTCCTTTTAAATGTTATTCTAGCATGAAAGCAGAGATTGTTGTTCACAAATATTGTAAACATCTGCCATTTGCTTTTTCTAACTCAATAGTTATTTTCATGCAATTAACATCTCATCTTCTGTCTATTTTTATTGGCAATGATAACATAATATTTTAAATATGCAATTTAGGAGAACAAATATAAGAATGGTTTGGCAACTTCTTTGGATAGTCCACACTCCAATGTTTTTCTGAGAGGAAGGAACAAGATTTAGTCACTGTTTCTTTCAACAAATATTTATTTAAATGCTTCTGTGTGCCATACACTTTATTCGGTGCTATCACTGAGGACTCAGCTTAACTGGGTTGAATCAAGAAATGTATCTCTCTCAGTTCTATCTCCCTTTCCTGTCTGTCTGTTCACAGACATTTAGTATCTAGCTTAGAACCCTAGAGATAGGTTTCGGAAGTTTTAAAGAAGAGCCTTACAAAAAATACCTTGATGATTGGAAAAGCAAGACTAGAACATGCTGCCTTCCTGATATTATAAGTTATATATTTGTGGCAATAAACAATAAACCAGCAACATAGTGGAGAAGGGGAAGTCTGATCCAAAGGAAAACCAATTAAAGCTGTACACATGGGTAAGTAGAAGAATGAATAAAAAGGAAATCACTGTTTACAATGAACAGGTGGTGGGTAGAAGATGAGATATAAAGGAATGAAAAAGGAAAAAAAAATAGGATTCATGCTCTGCAGGTCTTGGAGTTAATGCTACAGCTACCTGCTGACCCCAACACAATGCTCATCCCATGGGACAAAGTGTATCAAGCCCAAGGCTGAAGTCACAAATACAGTACTGACTAACTCTCTGTCTGGGAACCTTAAAATCCAACAAGGTCATGGTAAGGTCAGACTGTTCTTTTTCCTGACAGGGCAGTGAGCAGGGTACACACTTAATTTGTTCACAGCTGTGAAATCCACTGAATGTTCCTACATAGTACAACCTGCCTGTGATGGAGATGATTTTTGGAAGCTCCACAAAGTAGGAATTACAGACCTCAGACCTGTTTGTTCATGACAGCAAGGGCTCCTACAACCATTACCAAATATTAATAGATCCTACAAAGTGCATGTTGCTCTAATGGAGTGGGGAGAGGTACAGATTCATGTTATTCCAGCTATGTAAGTGGGAGGTGGGACTGGGTCAGATGGGTCACTGCCAAGAAGTAATACCACATTTGTGAGACTGGTACACTGCCCTTCTATAAATCATTCAGCAAGATAGGGGCTTATCCTTCACTTGTCTTTTCTCCTACTGCGAAGTGTCTGAATTTTTGGAGTAGACAAATGGAAGACAGAAGAATAATAAAAGTGCTTCTTAGGATTCAAAACTTTACTGTTAAAGGTTTTTTTCCCCTCAAGAGAAATGCAAGTGAATTATAATATCAAACACGAACATAAAGTGTACTATGTTCCAGACACTGCTCTAAGAGCCTTACAAATAATAACTGCTTTAATTCTCCCAACAGGCCTCTGAGGTGTATACAAATGAAGAAATTAGTAATCAGCAGAGGTGACATTTAAACCCATGGAGGTTAGCTCCAAATTTTTAAGTTCTTAAACATGGTACTGTACTGATACTCTAGGTATAGAAGTAGAAATAGAAACAGAAAAGTGTTAGAAGTATAGGTACCTTAGTTATGAATCTTGACCACAAGCAAGATAAAGAGACAGGCTAAGAGAACCTGTAGGTTGTGAGAGGATGAACACAGAATCAACAGGAGGCTGGGGATGCGGAAGAACTCTAGAGGGACAAAAATTAGGAAGCAGGGAGAACAATACCTGTTTCATAGCCATTGCTTCTGAGATGATTAAGCAACTTTTAACCTGAACATGCACCTCAGCTAAAGATCCGAAGTCCCAGAATTGTCAGAGTTTAGACCATGTGCCTTCCCACTGTTTAGAGGGTCTCGGAGAGGAGGATTTGTCTCCTTTTCTTCCATATCAAGGAGTTGATTCTGGAATTATATTTCTCCTATCACTAATGAGAAAGAAGACTTTCTCAAAAGGAAATAAAGGTTGTTATTAGCAAGGGGAATGAATACTCGGCAGCCAATACAATCCAGATGTTCTCCACAATGGATAATTCAACACATGACTTAAAAATTAAACAGTTCAATCTTTTTAAGTGCTCTGCACAAAGCCGGATGGTGTATAGGTGCAGCTCAGCATGGTATAATTGTGGAAAAAGGATATGTTTTAAAATCAAACACACTCAATGGATGAATTATTTAATCTGTTTGACCTTGGTTTTCTCATTTATAAAAGTGTTAGTAATTCTAACTATTTCATGGATTTGCTGTGGAGATTAAATTAAGTAACATGTGAAGTGTCTCTATTAGTATGCTTTCAGTAATTGTTATTTCTTTCCTTCTTAGGTTCAATTTCTGAGTCCTCAAATGCTATTCAATTTAATAAAAATAGCTACCTTTTATTGGACATTGTTTATGCACTCTGCCAAAGTTTTCAAATACTGTGTCTTGCTTTAACCTTACAGATGGATGAAGATGGGTTCTATCATACTCATTTACAGATGGAAAAACCAAAGCTTAAAGAGGTCAGTTGATTTTTCTAGTGTTATGTTGCTTGTAAGCACTGAGATACAAACCTAGATCTATTCCTAAAGTCATTCTTAACTCCCCACCACACCATCTTAGACTTTTAAAAAAACAAAAGAAGAGATTGTAATACTGTAGCACGGGATGATATCGATATTTTAGCATTTATTTGCTATATTTCTGAAATTCCCACGTAACTCATTATTTCACTTAAAATAGTATTCACAGTTTACTAAAATGGGTGAACCTCAAAGACTAGTGAATTTTAAATATAAAGCTTATAAACAAAAATCACATAGAAACTCAATTTGTAATAATATAAACATGTTATATTCTAAAATAAATTAGCTTAGACAAACCTAACAAAAAGCTATTAAAAAAATCACACACTAAACACACAAAGAAAATTTAGTCATACAGAATTGAAAATGTAATCTCGTCGTTATGTCCTTAACAAAGTATAATTATTTGAGTTGAGACATGAACATATTTTGGACAAAATTTTCAGCCGCTGAAAAAGCTATTTCTAATTTTAAACTAATCGAGTAAATTGAGGTACAAGCTAACTTGAGACATTTTTCTTTGACTCCATCTTAAAACAACGAGCCTTCCTGTGTTAGAACTTTAGAATGCAAATACATTGACAAACTGGGATTCAACAGAAATTCCAGGTATAGGTGAGTTTTATTTTCTCTTTCCCTCAGTTTCAGGTTGGTTTTATGGGAATGAAATACAGGGTGGAAAAATTGAAATAAAATCCTAGGTCTCCAAAGATTTTGTTGAGAAATCACCAACCCACATGGTCTTGGCAGCTGTCTTGACTATATCCTTGTGTTAAGCACAGGGAGATTGTTGGTGGGGCAGTTATGTCCTGTTTGGCCAGGCTAGTTTGACTGAGAACAGAGGGGGTACTTCTAGCCCTGTAAGAATTGCCTATTCACTTGTGTCTGCTAGGCCATTTCTTTCTTTTAAGAGGAGGGAGGGTTTGCCCTGAGGTCAGATAATATTTTCATAATCTTTTGTCTGGAGTCCTGGTCACCTGGCTCTTTATTCCCACTTCAAAAACCTCTCTGCAGCTAGTGAGCTGAACTTTTGATCACTTCCCATTACCACGGTCCCACCCAGAGTTAGTGACATTTTAGGTAAGGAGGACAATGGGAACAGTGGTTAGCCCAGAAGAGCCAGTATGGATGCCTGGGTTAAATTTGAGAGTCTCATCTTATCCTCCTTTTTGAATGGCGGTAGCTGCCATGGGGCAAAACTATATTTTCAGGTGAGGTACCCAGGACATGCCTGAAACATTTGATCTCCATTCCTGATTGGTTACTAAAATATCAGTATTTTATCCACAAATAATGCTTGATTTCTGCTTTTAATATATGCACTAGGTAGTGGAAATACTATTACAATTACTAATTACTTTGTTTTATGATTTATGCCTTTCAATCAACCTCCCCAAATGAATAAATAATTAATAACAAACAAACAGATGAGATACATATGGTAGTTTTAGATGCTTTTCTAACCATGCACAAATCTAAAATCTCTCCCTTGAATGCATATTCTCTCTTTTGTTTTTAAATAATAGTATGCTTTGGCAACTTGAAATCTAGAAACAGTTTAGTGAAATAGCTTTCCTTCACCAGGTTAACTTTGGATATTATAGGCCCTGTATTCTGGATCTCAACATTTTTGAAGAGAACGCTGAGATTTATATCTTATTTATGTTAGAATAGACTCAACATTCAGTCACCTGAGGCAAAAATTCAACTCACACAAGTGATTGCAAGTTTTGATGTCAGCCCAGATCTTTATAAATAAATGCTGAACTTCTATTTACTTGATGTGGCCCATCATCCCTCTAAGGTAAGTATAGCTAGGTAAAGTTGACAACCACTTTAATAACTGTTTGATGCTGCCCTATGGAAAACATCATTAAACTTGTAAGTGATGGGCCAGGCAGAAGGGGATACATGGCAGCTGCTATACAGAAACCATGCTGTCCAGCAAAAAGTCCTCGGCACCCTTGCATCTAGTTCTTTCATGTGTTTGCCAATTTCATGTAAGTCCCAAAAGATGAAGTGCAGAAAACTGTATACCATCCATATTCTATAAGGATAATAGGGCCATAGAAAGTTGAGCAGATGCATTATTTTCTTCAGAAAATATTTTGCCACAATGACTTGGTTTACACTTATAAAAAGGAAACTGAGAGAAAAACACATTTTTATCATAAGTGAAATTTCTTAAACAGTTTATTGAACATTGAAAGCCCCTAACAATTATATGCCTTTCCTTCTTTCTACTTTAGAATCATACCTGCTGGAAGAAGCATTCTTGTTTCCCTTGATTCAAAGTTTAGGAGTTAAGCTTGAAACACCTGGAAATATAGGATGAATCAGTGGAGGATTTAACAGGACACTCCTTTCTATCTTAGGTAGTTACATAACCATCTGTGAAAACTTGAATTTATCAGCATTTTTATTAAAGTAACAACATGAAGATTGGAAGGCATGTACTTTCACTCCTAACAGAGAAGCTTTGGCAAGATAAACATACATTTTAAGGATGACTGATAACTTCAGAGACATGAAAATGTTTTCAGTTATTCGTTCAGAAAATGAATTGTGTTGGTGGTCTTATAAATGTACACATAGTTGTTGTGTTATCAGCTACATAGTCAAGACATCCACCTAGTTGGCTGTATTTGTGAATAAGCAGATCTACTGTAAGGAGGTATATGTATGTGTGAATGTGTATTTACCAACATGTTCTGCTTAATTAGATTTTATACAGTAAATGATAACGTGGAAGACAGCCAGATATAGAATGAAGAATACTTTGCTTAGGAAATGAAAACCTATAATTTACCTATAATTCTGAAATTGACCTTACATGTAGTCTTAGGCAAGACACCTAGACTTTTAAAACATTAATTTCTTAATTTTGTCATCCATAAATTGTGTTAATAATATTTGTCATCTTAGTGTTTCAGGGATATTATAAGGGTCAAATAAAGTAATAATATATATAAAAGTGTTTTTAATCATTCATTGATATTACATAGGTTTTAAAAGATTTAACTAAAAACACTTTTCTTTTAAGCTATTTTGAAGAAAGTTTTTCTAAAGCATATTTCTTAGCAGTCACAGATTAGTAAATAGGGTACTGCCAACATGAATTTCAGCTGAAGATTGGAAATTGTTATTTGCTTTGTAGGCTATATCCCCACATGACTATCTTAGGTCTGGTTCCCAGTAAGTGAGCCTGAGATAGGGATTCTTGTACTAGTGATTTATTGAGGGAGTGTGGAAAGCAGAATCAACAAAGGAGTGGCTTCACTTCAGGTTTAGCTTCAGACTGGAACATAAATGACAATGGACAGTTGTGTCACATTGAGGCAATGGAACTGGTCTTTTTTACCTCCATATCAATCAGTCATTGGCTGGGGGCCACCCCCAGGGTTGGCATAACCTCAGGGGCAATTCTCAACTGCCTCAATCATAGTCTATGTTAAGGAAACTTCCAAATAATGAGGGCAAATTCTCAAGAGTAGGGTACACCTGCAAACTATTAGCAGCCAACCCATGCGGCAGCTAAGGATGAGGGCACCTGGATGGTAAAGGGCATCTGATTGGACTACCAACAGCTTCTACTTCATTGTACAACATGCCATCGTACACCCAGAAAACACACTCTGACCACTCCTTATATATAGTACATATATAGCTCATTCTTACCCTCCAGGTATATCAGTTTTGCTCAAACTTTTAGCATTCTACTTTCTGCTTTCTAGAACATGTGATAAATCAGTGTCATTCTAGACAGTGATGCTCTCTGAATGGTGAAGTAGTTAATATATCTGTCAATAAAACTGTGGCAAAGAATCAAAAACGGACTGTGTGTTTTGTCAACTGAAACTGTTAAAATATTCTTTGTTATTGTTGAGAAAAAAAATGCCTTCCCAAAAGAGTGGTGTAACATGTGTCAGAGATTGTGTCATTTTTTTTTCTGCAATAGCAGCCATAATTGTAAATACCATTTGATTAAGTTTAAAGCACTACCTACCATCCTCCATGCCTCACTGAGCTCTTGCTCTGATCATAATCAAGTATTACAAATATCCATATTCCTGAATCTTTCAGATACTTTTGGTGACAATAATTTCTGTGATTCCCTCAAAGATATGGCATTGCTTTTGTAATTTCAATAATATAATAATATCAAATTTCATTTTTTAAAAATTATTTCAATAGGGAGGGGTAACTTTAGAGACTTCCACATTACTCTTTCAAAGGTAGAATGGGATAAAGTTAATCCTTCCACCTGAACTCCCTAATCCCCTTACCAGTTTTTACTTTTCTCTGTGGAACTTATCATTACTCAAAGTTTTTATTTCGAGTCTATTTATTGTTTGTCCCTACCCACAGATTTCTAAGCTCCATGAGGGCAGAGACAATTGTTTTGTTCACTGCAGTTTTGCCAGAACCTAGAAGAGTGTGGCCCACAGAAGGCACTTAGTAAATATATATTGAATTAGTTCCTTACTATACATTTTATGAAGAGACTTCTGGATTGACATTTATTCAGCATGGACTAACTTTGAGCAGGCTTCAGGAAACCAAACAAGGAATAAATAATTGAAAGTCACCCAGTCTCTCAAACTCTGATACCAACACCTGAAAAATTTTAGATGCATACATATCATTCATTTCAGCAAAATCTACATTTATATTATTTCCTTGTTATTCTAAAATAATGACAGTCAGTTCCCATATAGAATCTCCAGATTTTAAAAGGTATAAATAAAGAAAGTCTTAATTTTATGGTGTCCAGTAAATCTTCTTTCCCACGTTTTATTTTATAATTGATTTCTAAGACTTACTGGAATTCCACTTTAGGTACATGCCTGTGGTCAATGAAGAGAGATAGAGATGAGCTTAAAAAAATGTGTCTCCCTTTACATAGTAAACCTCTCAGAAAGAGGATCACAGAGTCTTTAAAATAGCCAAAACAACCTTTATCAGACAAAAGGAAGAATGCTTCAGCTGGCATCAGAGGTTCAGGTGGTGGCATACTAAAGGCTTTGGAAATATTTAAAAGCTTCTAAATTTCTCTAATTTTTCCGTTCTTTTCATCTTCTTAAGGAAGATGTTTTATTTTTCCCTCATAAATATCCTGTGAGTTTAGCTGAAACTTAAGTTCTCCACATGCAAGGTCAAACTTTGCATTTATTATTTAGCTGTCTTAATCATGTCGCTGTAAGATATAAGTGATGTGTCAGTACAATGATCAAAAGTCCATAAGCTTCCGTTTTTCATGTGCTGTGCATTTAAAGATATGTTTGTTATTCCTTCTAAGCTGTTTAAATACCACTAGAAGTAGACCCACTCACCACCACCAGTTTTTATTTTCCTTATGCCCTTTAAGGACTATTCTCTAAAGCTTTAACTTCATTGGATACTTCATTCTGCTGTCCACAACTGATCATTTTATTAACGTCCTTTCATACTAAGTGCTTATTCATTAAAAGCTAGTTGAATTTTCACTGCTTTCATCCTAACTGGACAATATAACCAATCCAGGATTTAACTATTTTCCTGAAATTTGGCACCTCTAATGATTCCTACTACTGACACAAATTTTATTTGTCATCATTCTGGTAGCTCATAATACAGAGATCTCTCTTTAACTTAACAGAAAACAGTTGTGTGAAATGGTATCTAGTAGCACATGGAATTAATTAGAAGGATGGAAAATTGGTTCAGGCAGAAACTAGGTGGGCCCAGTCTTGCCATGTGAACAATCACACCAGGATGCTATCATCACACTGTCTACAGCTTTTAACCCTAGGCATTTGGTGCAATGGTGCTAGACCCTGTTGAATCTGAGCACAGACCATGATGTCACTGAATTATTAATTGTGCCATTCCATTTATATATGTACCACATCTTCTTTATCCATTCCTCTGTTGATGGACATTTAGGCTGTTTCCATGTCCTTGGTAATGTAAATAGTGCTGCAATGAACTCACTTTAAATTCAGTGAACAAACTCACTTTAAATTGAGGATTTATTGTCATTACCTTAGTAATAGCTATGCAGATGGAGCATGGAATAGGGAATTCAGAGACCTGAGTTTATTCCCAAACTCTCTTCAAATCTCTGTAGGTCTGTGATACAAAGGCATAGAACAATTCCAATCTTGAAGCCTTGACGAAAGTTTTTGCATATACAGGTAATAGAAAAAAATTGCAGATATGTAAATGTGTTCTGATATCTTAAAATAAAGGTAATTTTGAGTTAAAAGAATTGGTGGTGCATATGTCTTTTTGAATTATAGTACATATATACAATGGGATATTACTCAGCTATAAAAAGGAACAAAATTGGGTCATTTGTAGAGACATGGATGGACCTATAGACGACAGAGTGAAGTAAGTCAGAAAGAGAAAAAAATATATCGTATAGTAACACATATATGTGGAATCTGAAAAAATTGGTATAAATGATCTTATTTACAAAGAAGAAATAGAGACACAGACGTAGAGAACAAATGTGTGGATACCAAGGGAGAAAGGGTGGGATGAATTGGGAGATTGACATTGACATATATACACTACTGATACTATGTATAAAATAGATAACTAATGAGAACCTCCTGTATAGTACAGGGAACTCTACTCAATGCTCTGTGGTGACCTAAATGGGAAGGAAATCCAAAAAAAGGAGACATATGTATACATATAGCTGATTTACTTCGTTATACAGTAGAAACTAACACAACATTGTAAGGCAAATATACTCCAATAAAAATTAAAATAAGATAATTGTGCCATTGATGTCATTAAAAATAATCTTTCTTTTTTTCCACATCTTTATTGGAGTATAAATGCTTTACAATGCTGTGTTAGTTTCTGCTCGTACAACAAAGTGAATCAGCTATATGTATACATATATCCCCATATCCCCTCCCTCATATAGAACTCTATACCTTTGGGTCAAGCTCTCAAGTTTTACAGTCTTGCTGGGAACATTCTTTTGGTCCTGTACTTTAACTTCCAGAGTTTGGGAAAATGTGTTATCCTTCTAAGTTGACTTCTTTAGGAGATAAAACTTTGCATTCTGACTGTCTTGGAATTCCTTCACAAATAGTAAGGACCCCAGTGTGACAAAATTGAATACAATAACCCTGGTAAATGCTGAAGTTGAGTTTCAAAGAAGTCAAAAGATATAATCTCAGTAAAGCAGATAATATGTGACACAGGTGAAGGCTAGAGTCCAGATGAATTTCCTGATTCCAAGTCCAGTGATAATTTTGCTAGATTAGGTAATTTCTGAGGTTTGACTGACTTAACCAAGGAATGATTAACAGACTTCCCCACAATACATACATACATATATATATATATATATATATATATATATATATATATATATACAGGAAGGCTGCTGCCTATAACTGCAGTCACGTATTAAAATATAAAGTGTTAAAAACTTGTTACCTCAAGCAAATAGTTTCACCTTTCTGAGTCTCAGTTTCTCTATCTTTAATATGGGGCTCATAAGGTCTATTTGCTAAGTGAGCAAGTTGTTATAAACTCTACAGTATAACACTCTATTTATATACGGAATGTTTTTAGCCTTATATATGATAGTGTCAACAGGAACAATTTGTAATATAGCTCTAAACATTCAGCCAAGATTCAGTTTGACAGTGCTTGTTTCTGAAATGTTTCCATCCTACTGACCCAAGTCACTTATGTGTCTTCCTACTCCCTCCTCAAACTTTCCAAGAAAAATCCATCATTTAAAGGAATAACAATTAGTCTGCAGGGATCCTCCATAATCCTTCTTGAAAGCAATGTTCAGTGTCCATTCTAATTGGTGTATGCCTACTGAATTGATTGTTAATATTTTGATATTCTCATATTCATTTTGTATATCATATACATATGCATATAAATATATATTATAATATATATACACACATATCTGTATAAAATATAATATCATACTACATGATACACATATATGTGTGCATATATACACACATATGAGTAAATAAGAGTAAATTATATAAGAGTAAATTAAAGAGTAAATATATAAGAGTAAATTAAATCCAAAAAGTAAGCAAAAGAAGAGAAATAATATGGATTAGGGTAAAAATCATTGAAATCAAAACATAAAATCAATAGAGAAAGTCAATGACCTCAAAAGCTGGTTCTTTGAAAAGATCAATAAAATCTATAAGCCTCTAACCAGGCTAAATAAAAAATTTTAAAATGACACAAATAACTAATATCAGAAATGAAAGAAGGAACATCATTACAGATCCCAGAGACATTACAAGAGTAATTAAAGAATACTATGAACAATTCTATGGCTAAAAGAATACTATGAACACCTCTATTGCTACAAATTTGATACCTGGATGAAATGGAACAATTCATTGAAAGACATAATCTGGCAAAACTCACAAAAGAAGTAGACAATCTTAATAGGTTTATATCTAATAAAGAATTTGAATCTTCAATTGCTAGCTTTCAAAAAAGAAAGCACCAGGCCAGATGGGTTCACTAATAAATTCTACCAGACATTTAAGGAAGCAGTTATACCAATTCTCTACAACTTCTTTCAGAAAATAAAAGTCCAAGGAATATCCTCTAATTAATTCTATGAGATCAGCATTACCCTAATACCAAAACCAGATAAAAACATTAGAAGAAAGGAAAACAACATAAGAATATCTCTAATGAACATAGATGCAAAAATCCTCAAAAATTATTAGTAAATTGAGCCCAAAAATGTATAAAAATAATTATGTATTACTACCAAGTGGGATTTTATTCCAGGTATTCAAGGCTGATTCAAAGTTTGAGAATCAGCACTGGGACATAACTACTAAAAGAGAGAAATTAAGGTAAGTATTTAGAAACTATTAATTTGAAATTGACATGGCATCCAACATCTGATCATTTTTCTAGTAATTCATTTCCATTGCATTTCACAATATTAAACATCAGCTATAAATTGAATTTTAAAAAAAATCCTCACCCTTCATCACACAGAGTTTGAGAAGTACTGGATTAGATTTAGGATCTGTAGTCATGGGAAAATCCAGGTGACTCAAGGTGAATAGGGATTGTGGCAAGGACTCAGATGTGAGGAGAGGCCAGCACGGGATACATGACAATGTGTAATAAAGGATAGGTCTGCAGAATCTGGGGAAGACTGAGAGGGCAATTCAGGAACCAGATATCAGGCCCCCTCCCCCAGTGATCATAAAGTGTTATCAATAGCAGACTATTGTTTTCAATATCTTTATATAGGAACTGAAAAAGTAAGGATTACTGTAGAACACCTGTCTTCCACTTTTCTGGCTACCATGTGGAAAGAGCTTCCCTAACACACCACTGCTGATCTCTCTGATTCTTTACCCAGGAGAAGAGGAGCAACTTCTTTTGGAGCTTGGGGAGAGAAACTGGGCATGCATCTTTTTCTGTTTGGAGAATCACTCACCCTCAAGAAACATACCTACAGATCCCAAGAACATTAAAAGGAAAAAAAAAAATGGACACAATTCTTTTGTGCTGTGATTTTGAAGATATAGTTTCTCCAAGGGGGAACCTCTGGTTTATGCTGTCCCTACAGGTAAGTCTATCTCATTCATGGATAAAGTGTTATCAAGTCAACTCAGCCAACAGACATAAAGTCATATTCTCCGGGATCATCAACTTAATAAATAATAGAGGTGATTATTTGTATCTGAATTTGTCAGAATCTTGTATCTATCTTTTGATTAATCCAGAAAAAAATATCTTTAAGCAGTTCATGGATCAAAAATGTCTGGAAACTACTGCCTTAAAATGAGTCATAAATGTTTATGCTTCTTTTCATGAGTTCACTTAGCTTCTACTGATAAGATGTATGCAATTTCCATAACTTTGTGCTTTCGTGAATGGTTAGCCTTATACTATAGTTTCCTCCCAGTGACTTATCTGCCAAATAGAACTAATCAAATTCCAGGTTTGCAAAATTGTAACTTCGTGGCTAATAAGTAGCACTTTGCCAGCAGAAAGAAATAAGTGCTCAGAAGTAAAAGTTATACCTTCCTGAATAAGAGCAATAAATTTCTGAATTCACATGGTCATTTCTTAGCAGGATGAAAACTAAAGCTAAACATTCATGGTATCACTAAAGTATTTGCTTTATAGCTAATGATAAATCTCCATTTTGCATCCTTCATAGACTCAGTGAGTTGTTATACCTTTGTGAATTGACATACTTTCCCAAATTTACTTATTAAAATTTTATTCCATGTTTGATCCAATTCTTCACAATTGAATTACAGACTATATTTCTTTTTCCTAAGATATAAGTAGGTTTTAAAAATGTATTTTAATTTTTGGATGCTATCTGATAGACATAGATGTTTTTTGAACTTTATATGCCATGTGTTTCCCTTAAATACCAAAATGTGACTATCTATAGAAATAGTTGGTTCTTTAGGGAAAATAATCTGTCAGACTCAAGAATCTGTTTCCTAAAAATCTTCCAGCATTAATGCCCTTTTCACTAAACCAAGCATAAAAGAATGGAAAGTGTTTTTCTAATATTTTTTAATGTTTTTTTATAATTACTGGCAAAGAGAATATACTCATAGAGATCTATAGATAATTAAGAGGCAGTCTTATCAATTCAGAATTAGAGGAAAGCTACAATATGATATAAATGAAAAGAGAAGTACCCTCTAAGACCCCATTATATAATAGAAAAATATGTGGTTATATTTTATAGTAGTTTGACCACATTATCCATTCGTTCAACACTCACTGAATACTTACTGTGAACAGCACTGATAATACATCGTGGTCATTGCCTTGGAAAAACATATGATAAACTACAGACACAAGATAAATAAACATACAATTTAGATATGATGTAATAAATATTACAGAGGAATAAAACACTGTGAAAGCACAGAGAAGGCAGGATTTAATTTTCCTTGAGTTTACATAGTAAGGTGATATTTGATTTGGGTCTTGAAGAATGGATATTGGTTTCTCAGAAGAATAATTTCTGTAAGTGGGTTTTTTTTAGTAAGTGTATCATTTCAAAAGTCATGCTGTGTTATGGAAGCCATGGGAAACGTTTCCCATGTGACTTGAGATAAGGAGAGAGGGATGTTTGAAGTTGGATATGGAGAGAAAATTTGGTGCCAGATGGGAATATCTTATATTGGAATTCATTCAAGTGTGGAGTCAAAGAAATTTTAATGCAGGAACATAAAGTGGCCACACCTTTCTTTTAAAGATAATTTTGTCAGCACTGAAGATGATGGAGGAAATTAGAGATAAGCAACTTGTTGGGAATTCTGATAGGAAAATTTTGCAAGTGTTCAAATAAGAGATGATAAGATGTTGACATAAATATGGTCAGTAGGCATGAAACCAAGGAACTTGTCTTCAAAAATACATTGATAATTGTATAAATATGAGACCTTAGGGAGAAAAGTAAAGATATTGAGAGGTCTAAAAATCTTTTCCTGCAGAGCCTAGAAAAAATTTAGCTTTGAGAAGAGAAAACCAAAGATATTCTTTTCAGATCACATGGAGGTATACAATATTTGTGACCATCTTTATGCAAATAATAAAATAATTTAAAACTACAATCAGATAGAATACTTTATAGTCTTACACAAAAAGTCTAAGAGTAGGCATGTGACTTCACAGTGGGTATATATTTAGCTGGGAAGCAATCTGAATATTATACGTCCCACAGAAATGAAAGGATGATACAATTTGAAACACAAGCAGAATATACAGGTAGCTGAGTGAATATAAATAAAAAGAACAGAGCAGAAATGTAGTATAACTGGCATGACAGTCCTTTCCTGGCAGTAAATAAATAGAAGCCAGAATCTTGCAGGATATTGTAAAGCAAACAAAAGTTCCTCGGTAGTACAGTTGATATACATTAAACTTAAAATGGACTTTTAACAATTGGTAATATATACACTTTTTAAGAAAGAGTGGTAAGGCCTGAAACAAAGACATAATATCCTATCATAGATTATAACGGGATTCAAGAAACATGATAGCAAAAATGTGTAAAACAAAAGAAAAAAAATAAATGGAGACAAAGGCCATTCCTTGGTTGTTTCTAGCTAAGGGCCCACATGAGAAAGAATCAGAAAATTGAATGACTGACAATACAGGTAAAAATGTGAAGAAATGGGAACTGTACACTGTCAGTGAGAGTATTAATTGTCTCTAATTTGTTGACTATGTAGTTTGGAATTCTGTTGTAATTTTTTTTTAAATAGCATATGTTAGGGGCTGAATTGTGTTTCCTGAAAATTCATGTATTGAAATCCTAACCCTTAGTACCTTAAAATGTGACTGTATTTTGAGAGAGGATGTTTAAAGAGGTGGTTAAAGTTAAATCAGATCATATGGGTGGGCCTTAAAAAATCTAACTGGAGTCTTTATATGAAGAGGAAATTTGGACATACAACTTGACCCCAGGGAGGTAAACACACAGAAGAAGGGCCATGTGAGGACACAGCAGGAGGCAGCCATCTGCCAGCCACAAAGAGAGGCCTTGAAAGATAGCAAATCTCCTGACACCTTGATCTCAGATATCCAGCCTCCAGAATTGTGAGAAAATAGTAATCTTTTTGTTGTTTAATCACCTAGTCTGTAGTAATTTGTGTGGCAGCCTTGCCTAACAAACTAATGCAGCATGCTTTTTAGATATGATATTTCTAATTTTAGATACAGACCCTATAAAAGTAATTGAACATGGAATATTACTCAGCCATAAAAAAGAATGAAATCTTGCCATCTGTGACAATATGGATGAACCTGGATGGTACTATGTATATATATATATATATATATATGTTGTTTAAAACTGATAATTATTTAAGTTCATGCATGTTCATGAAGCTTTACATTTTTTACTCCCTTTTCATGTTTTATGTTTTTGATGTCATATTTTATATCTTTAGGTGTATCCTTTAACTGTTAATGTAGTTACCAATGTAGTTACCAATGATATTATGACTTTTTTCTTTTGATATCATACTAGCTTATTAAATTAGTTGATCCACTGCCTTAACTATATATTTGCCTTTACCAGTGAGATTGTTTTCCTCTATATATTTTCTTATTTCTTGTTATGACCTTTTATTTTTCACTTAAAGAAGACCCTATAAAATTTCTTATAAGACCAGTTTAGTGATGATGAACTCTTTCAGTTTTTGTTTGCCTGGGGAAATCTTTCTCTCTCCTTCAATTCTGAGGGATAACCTTGTTGGGCAGAGTATTCTTTGTTGTAGGTTTTTCCCTTTCATCAATTTAAATATATCATGCCTCTCCCTTCTGGCCTGCAGAGTTTATGCTGAAAAATCAGCTGATAGCCATATGGGGATTCCCTTGTATGGGACTCTGTTTTTCTCTTGCTTCCTTAAAATTGTCTCTTCATGTTTAACTTTTGCCATTTTAATTATGGTAAGAATTGTTGTGGATCTTTTCAAGTTCTTCTTTTTAGGACTCTGTGCTTTCTGGACCTGGATATCCTTTTCCTTCTTCATGTTAAGGAAGTTTTCAGCCATTATTTCATCAAATAAGTTTTCTGCCAATTTCTCTCTCTCTTCTCCTTCTGGGACCCCTATAATTAAAATGTGTAGTATGCTTGATGTTGTCTCAGAGACGTCTTAAACTATTGGTATTTTGTAATGTTTTTATTTTGCTGTTCTGGTTCAGTGATATCCACTATTCTGTCTTTCAGATCATTTATGCATTCTTCTGAATCACTAAATACTTGATTCCTTCTAGTGTGTTTTTGATTCCAGTTATTGTATTGTTCAGCTTTGATTGTTTCTTTTTTATATTTTCTAATTATTTGTTGAACTTCTCACTCTGTTCCTCTCTGCTTTTCCCAAGTTCAGTGAGACTTCTTATGACTGTTATTTTGAACTCTTAACAGGTAAATTACTTATCACTGTTTCATTTGGGTTTTTTCTGTGGTTTTATCTTGCTCTTTCATTTGGAACATATCCCTGTCTTCTCATTTTGTTCGACTTTTTCTGTTTTTCTCTTTGAAATTAGGTGAAACAGTTACTTACCCCAGTCTTGAAGATGTATTCTTCTAGAGGAGCATCCTCCTGCAGTCCGTGTGTGTCCAGTGGCTTTGGTGAGACAGCTGGATCTGAAGTGAGCATTGTCCAGTGTGTGCAGGGTCATTACCTTGGCAGGGATTGGCTTGACCTGGGGGTGGGGTTAGTGCCGAGTCCAGCATAGGCCATGGCTTCTCCCAGGATGTACTGGGGGTTGCTACCTTGACAGGGTCAGGAATGCAGCCAAAGTGGCTATAATATAGCCCGATGTGAGCTCGGGCCTCTTCCCAGGCACAGCAGCATCTGGTGCCTTGGTGGGGACTGGGATAGAGAGAGCAAGAGGGGCTAGGGAAGGGGCTGGGTGTGAACAGCAGACTCTCTCAGAGTTCAGTGACAGTCATCACCTTGGCAGGGGTGAGGGGTGGACTTGGAAGAGTCAGAACTGGATCCATGTGCAAGCTGCATCCTCCCTCGGGTGTACTGGTGGCTGTCACCTTGGCAAGGGGAGGGCCTTGAGCCAAAGGGGCTAGAGCCAAAGCCCAGTTCAAGCAGTGGCTTCTCCAGGGCCTTGCTGGTGGCCACCACCTTGGTGGGGGTCAGGTCTGGAGCCGGGCCGTGCTGCAGGCTGGAGGTGTCTGGCGTGTTCTTGACAGGCTGGTACTTTTAAATCTGCTGCTTCTGTTCTGGGACTGGGAGTGAGAAAGTCTGTGCATAAGGATGGAGTCTGAGTTTCCTACAACTCTTTAGTTCTCCCTGTAATAAGCCTCACTGGTTTTCCTGCTAAGGAGGGGAGAGAGAGTTGGAGAAACAAAAATTTCCTTCTTTAACTCATGTAATCTTGTTTCTTTTTGTACAGACTTAGACTCTGTTGGATAAGAAAAAGACTGTTAGGAAGACCTGAAATATTTCTTCTTCTCCTAGGAAACAAGTGCTATTTGATACTAGAAAATGGCCTGTTTGCCTCATTAGAGAAACTCCCTGGATCAGTTTATTGATGATTTTTTTTTGTATAATTAGGATTCAAAACACAGTCTTCCCCAAGAGTCACTACTGGACTGACTGGGCATGGCTTTTACTTGATTTTTTGTTTCTTTTTCAGTGTGACAAGGAGGTGACTCAAAGGAGTAAAGACTTTATTGCTTCTGTAAGAGCAATTAATTTACTTGTAATGACAGATGGTTCTATAATCCATTTTCCTTTGTTTTGAGTGTGGATAATTACACTGGAAATATCAAGAGAATATAAAGTTATTTCTCTTTTTTTTTCTTATCCAGACCAGCAAGAGGCAAGTATATTAATCCTTAAGATAGTAATTACTAGTGATGAAACATGCACCAACCAGGCGATTCATATGTAATATATAAAATGTGTACTTGATTTTTTCCTTTCATTTATATTTAGCAGAGAGATACTGGAAACTCTGGTCTCTATGATACGTAAGTTTGAAGAAAAATACAGCCCTTGGACTCTTCAAAAAATTACAGTGGTATTCTTTTTACTGTATTTGTATGGGTGTTCAATGTCTTAACTTATATGAAAGTTAACAGTTTTCCTTCGTACATGTATTTATTAGTTCCACATTCTCCTTTCTATTTGTTTTTGTTTTTTATGTTTTTTTGTGTGTGTGCGTGGTACGCGGGCCTCTCACTGTTGTGGCCTCTCCCGTTGCGGAGCAGAGGCTCCGGACGCGCAGGCTCAGCGGCCATGGCTCACGGGCCCAGCTGCTCTGCGGCACGTGGGATCCTCCCGGACCGGGGCACGAACCCATGTCCCCTGCATCGGCAGGCGGGCTCTCAACCACTGCGCCACCAGGGAAGCCCCACATTCTCCTCTCTAGACCAAAGGAAAAGTAATTGCAACTTTATAGAAAGATAATAAATATTTCATATAATGAAAACATTACCTCCATAGATGTTTTAAGTGTTAGTATTTTTTACAGTAATGTTTTTGATGCTTGTTTAAATACAATTGAAAATATTTAAGGCATTTATATTTATCTTCTGAAGTATCATATTGTGTAAGTACTTGATTACTTAGAGTTGCATCTTCTAGGTAAGCACGTGGTTCCCAAACTTAGTTATGCATCAGGATCATTAAAAGAACATTAAAAATATATTTATGCACTCTACTCCGGATCAACAGAATCTAGATTCAGGAAGACTGAAGTCCAGAAATCAGAAATTTGTAAATTGCAACAAGGTGATTCTACTGTGCAATCAAGATTGAAAATCATTATTGTAATATAAATTTCATTATAATATAAATTTCTCTCTTTTAATATAAATTTTTCTTTTTGCCCCAATCTACCAATTTTACAAAATCTCCACATTTTTCAAAACTTAACATAACAGAATCACTGGCAGTTGAGACTTGTAGGAAATTCTTTTTGGTATGAGCAGATTATTTGTAAATTAGTTTATTGCAATAACATGCCCTGACTGTGTTCAAAGTAGAGTCAGTGATGTTTTATAATAGGGATTCATTGATCCAACAAATACTTATGAAGTTTCTACTGTGATCCAGGCTCTGCTCTAGTCATTGGAGATAAATCAGTAAAGTAAAACAGATCAAAAATCCTTCTCCATTAAAGGAAGATGGGCTCTTGGGATATATCCTAGGGTGGATCTCCCCAGAAGCAGACCCTTTGAATAAAATAGTTTATTTGGAGATCATATCAGAAGGTACCTGTAGGAGAATGGGTGAGTGAGGCAGGGGATGTATGGAAGGCCAGTGTGGGTATAGGTTATCCCTGAGGGCAACTGAGGTTAGATTCCACAGGGGAACTCTGGAAGATAGTATATAATATTAATCAGTGTTATCCCACCCTCAGGTGATGGAGTATTTATTCTCCAACTTTACCAAATCCCACTACTGCTGACCATGTGGGGTTGAAAGGAAATCTTCAGGAAGGGAGCTGCAGGTGCTTGCAGTAAGGTGATGTAGGCATGGAAGGAATGGGGAGTGCTGAGGAAGTATGGGCAAGGCCCTGACACCATCTATTATAGTGAGATAGAAACAAAAATAAAAGCAGAATATTTGATATATTGTATTGTGATAAGGACTACGGAGAAATACAAAGCATGAAATGGCAATGGGGAATGTATGTGTGTAGGAAAGTGAATTTTAAAAAAGGTAGCAAAGGGGGCCTCTGTGTGAAAGTGATACTTGATCAAGGAGGTAAGGGAGCAAGTTATGTGGCTTCTGGGAAAGGCCATAAGTGTCAAGGTCCTGAAGTTAATTTGGACATTATATGTTGGATTAACATCAGCATATTGTAAATGCTCTCTGGATGACTCTGCTATATAGCCAATTTGGGAATCAATTGCTTAGTTCGAGGATGTGACCCTAGGTAATCAAATATTCATAACTATTGTGTGGCTGTTGCTTTGTGGATTAGGAGTTGAGATCAGAAGGCTAAAGGGACTTATCAGGTAGGCCTTCAGCAATATAAGGCTTTATAATATAAAGACTTTACAATATAAATGAATGGGACAGAAGTCCCTGAAGGGCTCTAAACCGAGATGATCTGATTTATACTGATACAGAATCACCCTGACTGGGGTGTTGAAAAAAACTAAAAGCAGAACTGGTGGGAAAAGAGAGGCCAATATAGATGATTAAATAATATAGGAGAGAGATAATAGTGACTAGGATCAGAGCAGAAGCAGGAAAGGTGATAAAAAGTAATTATATTCTGAAAATATAGTTAATCATATTTTTTGATGAATTTAATCTAAAGTGTGAGAGAAAGTGAAGAGTATTGGAGGTGGATGATGATTTGAAGAATTTGACTTGAGAAACCAGAAAGCTGATTTGTGAACACTAGAAAGATAATAAGGTGGAAAACAGCTAGAAGAAGTAGGTTTAGTAGCATGGGTAGGGGTCCAATCAAAAAAAAACATTTTAGATAGGCAGAAGGTCTAAATAGACATTTCTCCAAATAAAACTAACAGATGGCCAGAAGGCACATGAAAAAATGCTCAACATTGCTAATCATTAGAGAAATGCAATCAAAACTACAGTGAGGGCTTCCCTGGTGATGCAGTGGTTGAGAGCCCGCCTGCTGATGCAGGGAACACGGGTTTGTGCCCCGGTCCAGAAGGATTCCGCATGCCATGGAGTGGCTGGGCCTGTGAGCCATGGCTGCTGAGCCTGCGCGTCCGGAGCCTGTGCTCTGCAATGGGAGAGGCCACAATAGTGAGAGGTCCTCGTACCGCAAAAAAAAAAAAAAAAAAAAAAAAAAAAAAAAACCTAAAACTAAAATGAGGTATCAACTCACATTGGTCAGAATGGTCATCATCCAAAATCTACAAATAATAAATGCTTGAGAGGGTGTGGAGAACAGGTAACTCTCCTATACCGTTCGTGGTAATGTAAATTGGTGCAGCTACTATGGAGAGAGGTATGGAGGTTCCTTAAAAAACTAAAAATAGAGATACCTTATGAGCCAGTAATTCCACTCCTGGGCATATATCTAGAGGAAACCATAAATGGAAAATATACATGTACCCCAATGTTCATTGCAGCACTGTTTACAATAGCTAAGACATGAAAGCAACCTAAATGTCCATCAACAGATGAATGGATAAAGAATTGGTACATATATACAATGGAATATTACTCAGCCATAAAAAAAGATGAAATAATGCCATTTGCAGCAATATGGATGGACATAGAGAATATCATACTAAGTGAAGTAGGCCAGACAAAGACAAATATCATATGATATCGCTTATATTTGGAATCTAAAAGAAAATGATACAAATGAACTTCTATACAAAACAGAAATAGACTCACAGACAGAGAAAACAAACTTATGGTTACCAAAGGGGAAGGGGGGAGGGATAAATTTGGAATTTGGGATAAACAGATCCACACTACTATATATAAAATAGAAAAACAAGGACCTACTGTGTAGCACAGGGAACTATACACAATATTTTGTAATACTCTGTAAGGGCAAAGAATCTGAAAAAAATAGGTATATATGTATGTATAACCGAATCACTTTGCCGTACAACTGAAACCAACACAACATTGTAAATCAACTATACTTCAACTGAAAAAATAGTTTTGGACATGTTAGTTTGGCATACCAATTAAAATCCAAGTAGTTTCAACTTGGATAGTTGTACAAATATCAACTGTGTGTGGAGAGCTGGGATGGGAATCATCAGCAAAGAGGTGAAATTTAAACTCACAAGACGAGATGAGATCACCAAGGGAACGTTTGCAAATAGAGAGTAGATCCCATTTAAGGTCTGAGTCTTGGGACACAAGGATTACAGGTTGGAGAGACTGGGAGGAGCTGGTGAGAAGACTGAGATGGAGGGCAATGAGGTAGGAGAAAAACCAGGAGGATGTGGTGGTTTGGAAGCCAAATAAAGAAAACATTTCAAGAGAGTGGGAAGTACAACCAAATACAATGTTCCTGTTAGGTTAAGAGAGATTAAAGTATGCAAAATCACTATTGTTGTGGGTCCAAGATGGCCAAATATCATGTTTCTTATGGGTCAGTCTAAATAAGATGAGCACAGAGAACTAGCCATTAGACTGAAAAATATGGAGCTTGATAAGAGCAGTTTTGATGGAGGATTGGGAACTAAAGATTTATTTAAATGGATTTAAGATAGAATAAGAGGAAAGAATTGGAAAGAATGAAGAAAGACAACTTTTTAAAAAGTTTTGCTCTAAGTGTATGAAATAAAGTAGATTGGGTCATGGACTGGGATGCACAAGTCACAAACTTCTTGAAAATTGAATGCTTGGGTTTCCATGTGTTTTCCCTGGTGCAAGTTGATGAACGGATTTACTTATTTATTTTACCAAACACTAAACAGATAGCTATTAAAGGCTACTAAGGTGGAAGCAACAGCAATCAGATGAGTTTCAAGAAGAGTCAGAATCTCGTCACACAAAGATAAACCCATTTCCCCAAGGATCCTGTCAGTGACAATATTTTGATATATCTTATCATCAAGCCCTAAATATGCTACTTGTTTTAAATACTGTGGTGCATTGCAATTCATTAGACCTTTTGAAAAAAATGGAGAACATTTGAAGTCGTGGTGTGTTTTAATGAAGCAGGTGATCTTCTTGTTTTCAGAATGTTTACTTTCCGAAGCATAAAAGACTGATGATTAATACAAATCACCCAGATCCAAAAGTGGGGCAATGAGCACAGTTTTCAGGATGCTGGGTTTCAGATCTATCAGAGCCCTGCCTGCTGTGTTCTAATAACTGTAACGGAGCTTTAACATTTCTATTCCTGGTCTATTTCTCTGTACTGTTTTTTGTTTGTTTGCTGTTGTTGTTTTAATAGAAGCAGAATATCACTGGCAATAGTGGATAGAAAACCCTGGTTGCCTGTTCACTAGCCCAGTGTCCCTTACTTTATGAAATGTTGCCTTTTCTTAGAGTTATGAAGGTAAGAGGCCAGCATACCAGCTTCTCTCTGGCTGGTAAGTAACAGTTACAATATATCAAGGGTGTAAAGTAACCTAATCCGTTGTGCATTGAAAGTAGATAGAAACCTCTTGTGAACACCTAGGAAGTAGAATGAGTGAAAAAAGCAATTATCCTAGCTGCCTCAGCAGAGGGAAGAAAGAATGAAATTGATCTTATTTATCTATTTAAAAAGTGAAGACAGAAACTGCTATAAGAAGCATCATAGCATAACTGCTCAACCAAGAGCTAATGTTTTTATCATTTTAGAAAAATGTAATCATTATTCGTTGTGGATGACTTTTGCCTCCTGTGACATTTCTGACACTCTAGTCAATAAATAAAAATTGTGCTGATGGAAAGCTTGTGTTGTAAATCATGTAATTTACAAGACAGTAAAATATGTCATGATACTGCATCCAGTACTTAGCCAAGAGCCTTTACAACACATAAATCTTACCATACTTTGATGCAGTCATAGAATCTTGTTTCATGCTAAGCTTTTCAATTGTAGTGGAGCATTCATGATTGCTCTAGTAATAAGCACCAGTTTTCTCCTCCATTTCTCTCCTTGCCCAAAGAAATGGTATCTGGAAAGTGCTAAAAGTTTGAAGCCTCCAGGAAATTGTTCTGAAACTGGAAACCAGCAGGAAATTGACCTGAATACACTACAAGGAACATTCAGAGCATTGTTTAAACCATATTCCTTTATAATAGCTATTACATTTTTTCATATGAGTGCAATAGCACTCATATTCAAGCTACTGAACTCTGTACATAGAAGATGACCTGTAGTGTAATATCATCATAAGTTATAGCACGAGGAGGCCTGTAGTTTTTATGGGATGAGGAGTTTATCTTCACAGCATGTTGAGGATCATTGCTGAATATCACAACTGCCATTAAAAGCTTGCTAACTGGGCTTCCCTGGTGGCGCAGTGGTTGAGAGCCCGCCTGCTGATGCAGGGGACACGGGTTCGTGCCCTGGTCCGGGAAGATCCCACATGCCGTGGAGCAGCTGGGCCCGTGAGCCATGGCCGCTGAGCCTGCGCGTCCGGAGCCTCTGCTCCGCAACGGGAGAGGCCACAACGGTGAGAGGCCCGCGTACCGCAAAAAAAAAAAAAAAAAAAAAAAAAAAAGCTTGCTAACTGTCTATGATGAAAAATTTCTACTGAAATCTTGATTCCTTCAAAAATCATCTAAAGATGTTTTTGAGGAAAATACTGTTTTGTCTATTACTTCCTACTCTGCTGAGCTTGCACTGACTATAATTTGTTTTTCCAGCAGGCATCTTTGGCACTGCTCATAAGTACAATGGTGTCCCATAGAGATGCTGAAACTGCTGTTTGGAGTTTGAAATATTCTCACATAAATAAAGAGAAAAATTACATTCATGAGCCCTTTAGAAAATGTAACACTTCACCCTCATTTTATTTGATTCTGAAGTTAAATTGGTTAAGCTCTTATGTAACCTTCCCTTTTAAAGTCTTATATTTTACAGTCAACTGAACTCATGAGCTTGCCCTTTCTACATCATCTTCAGGTTGCCATTCTCCACATGGAATTTTCCCTTCAGTCTTTTACACAGCACACCATCATCGCACGTTTTGTTCTTTTATATAGCTTTACTTTGCATCTGCAATCTGGTGCCGGCTCTGACTCTCTTTACAACACCTAAGGGTGCATATGACTTTGAGCAATAACTTCCAATGAGCTTCCATCCTTAGATACTACATAAATGAAAGGAAATATACATGTATCAAGAACAGGAAGGAAACCATATTTTGACCTCAGGTATAAAAGAGAGGCATGTTTTATATAACCATTTCCACATCCCTATAATTATTCCTACATTCTAGAAATGCTTATATTCACTATGCACAAGCCATACACAGAATATGAAAATCAGTACTTTCCCTCTAGCTCTTTATGCTTTTGAATGAAATAATAAATTAAAAAGTGACTCTAAATAGCTTTTGTTTTCTTACTCTACCCAAGATATCAATCATGTTTAGTACTGCAAATAATGAAAGTATTTTTAAAATTCAGTCTCTAAGTAATTTCAGGGTTTTTCTATTTAATATTATTTTTCACAGTTTTAAATGCAATACTCTGTGTTATAAAAATTTTACAAAATATAGAGAAAAAATATAAATCATGTGAAATCTCAAACCATTTTCACTGTTTTTTTAATGTATTACTGGAGGTATGTATACATTTAATTGTGAGAGTGTTGTACACATGGTTTTGTTTTCCAGTACAATATATCATAAGCTCTTTCTTATGTTGTAAAATAGTGTTCCATAATTTTCAGGTTGTTTTCAGTTTTTTTACTACTATAAATAATATTTTGTTAAAAGTTCTGTGCTTAAAAAAATGTTCCATGCTTTAATATCTGTTTAGATCCATTTCCTTAAGTCTGTTGACAAACTATAAATTTAAAAATATCTTTGTTATCAAATCTATTAATTTTTCCATTCTAATTATGCCTTTGTTTTATTGAATTGTGAAAAAAAATACAATGACATGGAGAAAATATAAAATTGTTAATATCTACCAAAAGCTCTCCTCTTGTGGAGAGTAATGTCATGTCCAATTCAACACCTTGTTAACTGCTTGGAAATAGGGGTACTGGGAATTCAAGAAAGTATACTGAAATAATACCAGATGGTCACCAAACACCTTGTAATGTGAGAGGGTTCTATGAGTGGCAGAAATTTGAGGGTTTTGAACACCTAGATGAATAGAGAATCTAATTTGGAACACAGTGTAATTGCTCTGCAGCACAGAGAAGTCAGTGAATCTTGTTGCCAGACAGGGAAGGAGGAATAAAAGAGACCTAGGGTGCCACAAGAAAGAAGAAACTGTTGTTAAGTAGGACCATGGATAAACTGGCTGCAGTTGTGAAGGTGTGAGGAGAGAAGTTAAGAAAAAATAATAGGCTGTGAAAAGTTGAAATGTACCCAAACAGAGACAGAAACACCCCTTCAGAAAGGCATAGGCATCTTGGGAAATAGGAAATGTATACTCTGGAGGGGTCATCAGAGGAAGACATCTAGGCTAATTTAGGTCCTCCTAAGCTAGGTAATTTTCTAAGAGGAAAAGGAGTCCTAGCTACCTAGAAGAACCATATTTTAAATAATTAGTTTGTGACTATAATATCAAAGGTGAAATCCTGAGAAGAGAAAAAATATGTGAAATAATACCACCCCCCCAATACATATAAATCTATATTTATATTTTTCCTTTACTTTATAGTCACCAAAAAAGTTACAATAAAGAAGAGAAAAATATAACTCAGTGTTAATAAATGTAAACCAACTGCAGCTATAAAAGAAGAATGCAAAAGTAAATATAATAACAAGTGAAGAGATGGTCAGACATCCTGGAGGTGATGACTTGACTGTAAGAAAAGTAAACCAGGAGCTGATAAGACTCAACACAGGATATAAAAGCAAAATAGAACCCTTTTAAAAATAAAAGTTAAATATAAATAAGTCAAGGAAAAATAGACACTGCAGAAAGCTTTATAAGGAAGATCGAAATTGCATATGAGATAAAGGGAAATAGAATTATAAAAAGCAAGATTAAAACGAGATTGAGAGAAATGATAGAAAAAAATAGGCATTGGAGATCAAATATATACAAGATTGGAGTACACCAAAAAGACAATAAAAGAAAGAACAAACTATGAAAATATAATTATTTTAAAAATCATAAGAAAAGAAGACAAATAACTGAAAGGGAATGCTATTTTACAGGAAGAATTACCCCATGAATAACAACCTTAGAATATCCCAATAAAGTTAACTTTAAAAATTAATGATTCTATTGGGTACAAGCACACATACACACACACACACACACACACACACGCACACAATTAATATAAGAATAAAAAGTAGGCTGGCCTCAGATCCTTCACAGGAATATTTAATTAAAATGAAAAAAGAAAAGAGCATATATCGTAAAACATGTTAAAAAGACATACAGAAAATGAAGTTTGGGGAAAAGGTGGAGTAGGAAGCACCAAGAATATTTCTCTCCATCTAGACAACAATTGTGCCAGCAGCAATTGTCTTAAGTGGCTAATTTGAAGCTCTGTGGCTTATTTTAACAATAGCAGCTTTCAGAGTAAAGTTTAGCTGGTAAATTGCTGTTCATTTCATTGCATTTCATCCCTTAGTGTGAAGGTGACTACTCATTCTCCATCCCTCCACCCTGTGACAGGCAGCTGCAGTGATGGCAAACACATTTTTGGCATGGTTTCCTGGAACCAGGGTGAGCAATAAGGACTTTGTCCTCCAGATACCAGGGTTCTGTGTTCTGATTATGGATGCTTCTGATTGCTAAGATGCTAGCAAGCAGCCTGCCTACTATGGTTTCAAACCCCACTGGCTGAATTAGCTTCCATAAGATTTAAAGGAACCTCACTTAATTTTTTGGACATTCAAAAATAATTATGTGTACAGTGTAATTGGGAAAGACACTATACATATCCAGGGAAAGACATAAACTCAGGAAAGACTTGAAATCTTAATCTGAGACTGATTCCTGACATAGAGACACATAACAACAACAACAAAAACAAATAACAAACCTAGGGGAAAGGCAAGAATCTGATTTCCAGAGTTACCATTTTATAAGATTCAAATGTCCAGTTTTCAACAACAAAAAGGCATTTAAAGAAACAAGAAAATATACCTCACTCAAAGGAATAAAATAAATCTACATAAAATATGCTTGAGGAAGCAGAGTTATCAGACTTACTATAAAACGACTGTAAAATAATTACCTTAAATGTACTCAAGACCTAAAGGAAGACATGGAAAGAGATAAGGAAATAGTGTGTGAATAAAATGAAAATATTAGGATGACATAGAATTTTTCTAATGAAAAGAAATTCTTGAGTTGAAAGTACAATAATTGAAATGAAAAATACACTACAGAGATTCAAAAGAAGATTTAAAAAGCAGAATGAAGAATCTGTGGACCTCAAGGTAAGACAATTTTGAAGAATAAAAAGAAAAGTGAACAAAGCTTAAGGTTCCTCTGGGAAACCATCAATCAGACCAACAAATGCATTCTAGAGACAGTGGCAGAAAGAATATTTGAAGAAATACTGTCTAAAGCCTTTCCAAAGTTGATGAAAGTCATAAATCTGTGAATTCCATAATCTCAAAAACTCCAAAGATGATAAACTCAAAAAGACTGCACCAAGACGTACCATTCTCAAACTATAGACAGCTAAAGACAGAGAGAGAATTTTGAAATTAGCAAGAGAAAACTGACATCACATATGAGGGATCTTCAATAAGATTACAAGCCTATTTCTCATCAGAAATCTTGGAGAAGACAGAAGACAGTGGGTTGATATATTCAAAGTGCTGAAAGAAAACAACTGTCAAAGAAGAATTCTATATTTGATAAGTGTCCTTTAAAAATGCAGGAGAAATTAAGACATTCTAGGATAAATGGGAGGTGAGGAAGCTCTCCACCATTAGACCTGTAGTGTGGAGTCCTTTAGATTGAAATGAAAGGAAACTAGAGAGTCAGTCAATGCAATATGAATAAATATATATCTCAGGTAAAGGTAAATACATGGGCAATTATAGAAGCTAGTATTATTGTAATTTTAATTTATAACACTTTAATTTTCTATATTATTTAAAAGACAAATGCATTTAAAAAATAATCTATGTTATTGGGTGCACAATGTTAAAGTTGTTATCTGTGACACCAATAACAGAAAGTGAGTGGAGCTCTATGGGAGCAGAGATTATATAAATATTTATTAGGCAGAACTGGTTCACATGACTATGGAAGTCCACAATCTGCAGTGTGGGCTGGCAGGCTGGAGCCATAGGAGAATTGATGGTACAGATAAAGTTTTAAGACAGTCCTCTTGCTTGGGGTAGATGGCCTTTTTGTTTGATTCAGTCCTTCTACTGACTGGATGAGGTCCACCCATATTATGGAGGACAATCTGTTCTACTAAAAATTCACTGATTTAAATGTTAATCTCATCTAAAACAACCTCCAAGTTGACATATAGAACTAACCATCATAGGAAGGAATTATATATCATGAAAGATTCAATAAAATAATAAAATATTAAAATTATATACACTTACATACCTAATAACAGACACTCAAAATATATGAAGGAAAAATTGACAGAATTGAAGGGATAAACAGTTCTACAATAATTGTTGGAGATTTCAATACCTCACATTCAATAATATATAGATCAACCAGACAGAAGATAAATGAAAGAATGGATGACTTGATCAACACAATAAATTGACCAAACCTAACAAACATGCAGAACATCCCACCCCACAACAGAATATATATTATTCTCAAGTTCACATGGGACATTCTCCAGGTTAGATCATATTTAGACCACAAAATAAGTCTCAATAGATTTTTTTAAAAATTAGTATCATATGAAGTATCTTTTCCAACCACAACAGAATGAAATTAGAAATCAGTAACAGATGGAAACCTGGAAGATTCAAAATATGTGGCTATTAAATAAGGCACTCTTTTTTTTTAACATCTTTATTGGAGTATAATTGCTTTACAATGGTGTGTTAGCTTCTGCTTTATAATAATGCACTCTTAAACAATCAATGCATCAAAGAAGAAATCACAAGAAAAGTCAGAAACTACTCAGAGAAAAATAAAAATGAAAATACAATATATCAAAATTTATGGATGTAGTAATAGCAGTACTTAAAGGGAAATTTATAGCTGTAAATGCTTACACTAAAAAATAACATCTCAAATCAATAACCTAAACTTACATCATAAGGAACTAGAAAAATAAGAGCAAAATAAACCAAGACCAAGTAGAGGAAGAAAATTTTAAAGATTAGAGCAGATATAAACAAAGTAGAGAATAAAAAAACAATAGAGAAAATCAATGGAACCAAAAGCTGGTTCATTGAAAAGATCAACAACATTGACAAGGAAGAAAGATAAGGTGAAAATAAATAAAATTAAAAATTAAACTGGAGATATTACTACTGACCTTACAGTAGTAATATAAATATAAAAGGATTAAATATAAATATAAAATAATTATAAGGGATTATAAGGGACTACTATGAGGGATATAAAGGATTAAATATAATATAAATATAAAATAATTATGAAAGGATTATAAGGGACTACTATGAGCAATTATATGCCAACAAATTAGTTTAAACCTAGAAGACAGATTCCTCAAAACACACAAATCACATAAATGAACTCAAGAAGAAATAGAAAATTTCAAATGACCTACAACAAATAAAGATTCAACGAATAGTCAAGAATCTCCCAGCAAAGAAAAGGCCTGGAATGGATTACTTCACTAGTGAATTCCACTTAACATTCAATGAAGAATTCATATCAACCCTTCTCAGACTTTCCAAAAATAATTTAGGAGGAGGAAAAATTTCCTATCTCATTCTATGAAGCTAGCATTACTCTGATATCAAAGCCAGATAATGACATCACAAGAAAATAAAATTATATTCCAGTAGCCCATATGACTATAGATACAAAAATAACAAACAGAAATTAGCAAATTTAATCTAGCAGAATATTAGAAAGTTTTTTTACCATGTCCACTTGAGATTTATTCTAGGAATTCAAGGGTGGATCACCATAAGAAAATGAATGTAAAATGGCACAATAATACAATGAAGGAAAAACACCATGAAAAACTCAACTGATTCAGGAAAAAAATTGAAAAAATTCAATAATTTTTTATGACAGAAACTCTGAAATAACTCAGAAGAGAAGGAAAATTTTACCTTTTGCCGTATAAGGTAACCAATATAGAAAAAAAATCCAGTATATATTACTAATTTAAAAAAAGGCATTTCAAAGAACTTTATATCTTACACTACTCTTGGTTTAAGAAAGGGGGAAATATAAAATATATATGTAGGTACTAGTATTTGTCTATATTGGAATAAGAAACACTGGAAGAATATATATACAAAAAAAAAAAGTGTTTACCCATAGGGAGCAAGGGGGTAATTGAGTGGAAAAAAAACAAGAGAGGGAGTAATGTTCTTCCCTATGTATTACTTAATATAATTTTTGAATCTTATCAAATTATTACCTATTCAAAAATTTAAATAAAAACTAAATGTGTCCTTTATCATTAAACATATATACTTGATTTGGTTTGAGGCTTTACATATTATATGAATCTATGTGTGCTTGTATTTTAATATCTCTGGTATTTTTTAAAATTCCATAGTATTTGAATCTACACATGAATCAGCCAGTTCAAAATGTGCCTTTTGTTTTGGTGCAAAAAAGGATTTTTCATGAGTCTTCTCTAGTTGTCATGTCAATTCAGAAACTCACAAATCCAAAGAAGTTCATAAATATGAAAGCAAAAAATAACACACCTAATTCATTTTACAATAAATGTATGCTCAAAGGAGGAAGCTACTTTTCCTAGTGGCAGGAATGGATTTACCCCAAGAGACACATTACTTGAGTGACAAGAATTTACCAGTGGAGTAAGGAAGGAAAGCCAGAACAAAACTAGAGCAATGGCATCCAGGTGGGAAAGAGCCCCCTTGAGCTCAGAAAGGGGGGAGACAGTCCTTTCTGCTTGAGAAACATGGCATGTTTTTGGGTCCCAGCATTTGCAAAATATATAAGGAGTGATATAGGGCAGACGGATTGGAGCCTGATTTGGAAGGTTTTTCATACCATGCAGATATTTCACAATAATATTAAAAAAATTAAAAAGACAAAACAAATAATTCACCCAGAATTTCAATTTCAACTGAGAGGCAGCAAGTTCTATTTGAATCTGAAAACAATTTCTGTCCCTAGGAAAACGATGCATGTTCTCACCCTAGGGCTTTGTTCATGGTATTCTCTAGAACTGGCAACTCTTTACTCTATTCCTGCCCTTTTCCTCTTCAACTCTCATTCCCATTATCTTTCACTATGCCAAGTTATATAGGACTGAAATAAAATGCTGCCTTCTCTGTGAACCCTTTTCTGACTTCCCATGCAGTTAACATCTCTTCTGCTCTGTGTCCTCACAGTATTCTATACAGTTCTCTACTTTCACACATATCACATTGAATTGTAATCTACTTATTATTTTTCTTCCTAGAATTTCAGTCTTGAGAGAGAGAGCTAGGTCTTAATGACATCTATCTTAGTGCCTAGCACTGCCTCTGACTTATGGGAGATACTCTATAAGTTTTTGTTAAAAATGAATGAATGAATATCCTCAATTAGTTGATTCATTGGTCAGGACGATTAGCCAGCTACTGCTCAGCCAACCTGCACATAATATGAATAGAGAAACTTTAATTCTAATACTGTTACTTTCATTCAACACTAACATGAACAATTGACTATTTTTCTTTCATTTAACTTCCTCTGCAACTGCTACAGCCTTATGTGATCCAGATATGTGCCAATTTTCTCTGCATATCATTTGTTTATATGCATTTGATCAAAATATTATTTTTTAGAAATCATTTCCTGGGCATGATTCCTCATATAAGCACTGCTTGGTCTGTACCTTCTAAAACAAATGGTTGAGGACATGGGCAAACTTTTCATGTCAATTTTCCAACTGAAACAAGTGTTGTGAGCCCACCAAAAACTGAGACAGACTGAGGCAGACTGCTTCCATGCAGGAGTGGGATGAGAAGGGGCAGGAGTGGGTTGAGAAGGGTCACCAGCCAGCTGGGTTTATACAGCACCACTGAAGATCAGTGAACTGACACCTGAAAAGCAGACAGACTTGGTGTGAACAGCTATCCCAGCCAAAGATTCATAGTCACTTTCTCTCCTAGTCAATACTGCCTTAGGGCTTCTGCTTTTCAAGAGCCATTACTGCTTCCAGTGTTTGTCATTTCTGCAGATTTTGTATAACAAAAAAATATATTCAGGTTATAATTATTTTCTTAGAGTTGATAACCACATGATAATGTTGCAATAGATATGGCTAGGAGATAGAAAGGCCAGAACTGTAGAGGGTTTTGGAAGTGGGCCTGAAAATTTGCCAGTTGAGGATGAGTAAGTGTTAGGATACGATGGAAGGATTTTAAGCAGGGAATGATGATGTTGTCAGGTTTGTGCTTCAGAAAAATTAATCTGAAAGCATGCACAGGCAGTATCAGATGGCATAAAAATAGAGGCAGGAACATCTGCTTGCAGACTGTTAAACCAATCCAGATGAGAGGCAAAGAGAGCTTTAATCAGGACAATGGAAGGTAGACTAATATTTTTGATGGCCTACTGGAACTTTCTCCCAATATCTGTAAAGTGAATCTTAAACTTAAATCCATCTCTAAATAACAAAGCCCATAAAACTAAAAGCTCTTTCATCTTCATCCCCAAACTATTCATTCTTCCTGGTTACTTGCAACCTCTCCCTCACTCATCTCATCCCATCAGTCACTTACTCCTGTTGATTTTACATTCTAAATAAGAATCCACTCACTATTTCATTCTTATTATCATTGTCTGTGGAGAGAAAGATGGAAACATATTTTTTAAGTGCAGATAATCAAGTAACATATGATCCAGTCCCTTAAATTATTTTTAGATGATCTTGGGTAAGCTACCTAACCATGCTATGTTTTTCCCCTCATAAAAGACATTATTTATAATAATAAAATAGTATTATTTTATTATACTCAATATAAACTATTAAATCAATATTTTTCTTTTGGCTAGTATTATATATTTTGTTCAACATTTTCACAGAATCTATCAATACATGTACTTTATTTCAGTAGTCCTGAAACATTGGTGTTTACTGGGATCACTTGGAGAGCTTTAAAGAAAGAGTTTCTGATGTGGGCTTAATATTTACATTTTCAACAAGTTCCCAGGTGATACTGATGCCACTGGCCCAGAGACCACACTTTGAGAAACATTGACCTTTTTTAGCTCTGCCTGAAAATTAAAGTCAACTTAGAAAAAATGAATTTGATTTTGTCCTCTTCTAGCACAAAGTAATTCTATAACCATGGATATATTTTTTGACTTTGTGAGTTGTAGTTTTCTCATGTGTAAATGAAGCAGTTGCATCTCAAAATCCTCTATTTTAGGCTATTATCCTATCATGCTTCTGAAGTAGGCAGGTATTATGTAAGTGAAACAAAGAAATCACTGTTTCTTAAGGAAAATATAAGAACTCTTAGTTTGGGTATAACATTTTTATAATGGAAATAGGGGAACTATTGTGCTTAAATTTCCAATTCTAAGTATCCTTATCAGGTAATTTCTAGATCTAGAAACTCTGACTCAGTCCTAGTAAAGCAATGTTTCCTGGTTTGGAGATATTGGTAAATGTTCATCATAAGAAATGTTGAAGTGGAGCCTGAAATTTCAGAAAACATCCCAGTGTGAAATAGTCACAAAATCATTCCTATGATTGTGAGGTACATAAGACTGGTTAATGACAATGCAAAGGCAGGCTAAGGTAGACCAGTAGATGCATTTCTCAACTGATTTCAATGATTTTGAGTTGAAAACATCAATTTTTCCTTTGACTCTGCTTGAATGCAACTCAAGTGGGATGAGAGATTTTGCATTGTAAAGGGAAATGCCCAAAAAGTTTCAGTGCATTTAAGAATCACTTAGCCTAAGCTATTTTTGATTGAGTGCAATAGCTCTAGAATGAGATTTCACAGGTCAATTTCTCTTTACCACTATCTAGTCAATGTTATATACTTTTATTTTCTAAACTAACACGGTGACACACGAATGATCTTTAGGAGATTACTGTTTATGACATAAACTCAGAAATTAAAATGATAAAGTCCTGACCTATGAAAAAATTCAGATGGTAATGCTAGGTAACACACTTCTTCCTTTCTCCTATAGGATATTACAACAAAGTCTCTCATAGTATGTTCTGGTGGGACACTGGTTTTCAGGAGAGAACTAAGTAGTTTTGTTACACCAATCCAATAATTAATGGTCATGTCCCATATTTACAAAATATTATTTTTTAAAAAGTTCAGTGACACTGTGTTCCCATTAATACATTTTTGTTAAAAATTTGGCACATGCTACTGTTTATCTACACTAGAATCTGGCTTATGTATGTATTAGATTAAGCCCAACAATATACTCTCTTATTTGAGAGTTAAGATAGGTTTAAGTTTAATATGTGTCATAATATTCTATTAGTGGTACATTATTCCTCTAGGTACTCTGCTACCTGAACAAATCTGGAAACCACTATATTTCGGAGATGAAGAAGAAAAGAAAATAATAAAATAACAACAATAATAAACAATAACAAATAAAAGTAAAGCAATAATTTTATTCTCATTTGACCATACGTCCTTGCCAATGACTCCCTACTTGAGGTAACTCATGTGGAGAAATTGTATGTGGAAGGACAGAATCTGAGCATCTTTGGATCCTTAGAGTAATACCATAACCACCTCATATCCATAATTCTAACACAGCTGTTAAGTTGTCCAGACACCAAACAACTGTTTGAAATTGCTCAAAATGAGTATTTGAGGAGAAAGTAATATCAGTGTAATTAGAAAACAGAACTAGAAATCAGGAAATATGAGTTCTAACGGGTTTGGTCTCACCCAATTTGGGGTATGTACCTTAAACTGTCTGAGCCTCTATCTCCTCATCTGTAAGTGGAAAACTAATAGCTGTGTGGATCACATGAATGATAAAAGATACTTTTCAATCCCTCCTGCTTAATCTTCTTATATTCAATTTTCCTTCAATCTGTTTTCCACATAATATCTGAATTTAACTTTGTGAAACATTCATCTGATCACCTAATTTTCCTACTGGAGAAAGGTTTATTTTATTCCCATTATATAGATGAACATACAGAAAGGTCAAATTCTAATATTTGAGGCTATCTTCAGTTTTGTCCCATCTGATTCTTTTAGCTTTATCATCTGTCTCAGACTTTCATACAAAAAAAAGGAAACTAAACTATTATTCTATGAACATCTTGAAATTAACTTACTTCCATGTCTTTGCATGGACTTTTCCCTCTGCCTGGAATGTTCTTTATCAACTGTTGAAATCCTTCAAGATCCAGCTGATATACCATCATCTTTGTTATGCCTTCCCCAATAAACTGAACTGGAAATCATTGCTCCTTCTTCAGTGATCTATTTTACCTTTGCCCAGTATTCAAAGTAATTTATGGACATTTCTGACCTCCTAAGAGATACTTAGTTCCACTGATGTTAGAATATCTTGACATAGCCTAACACATGAAAGTGTTCAATAAATGTTTGCTGAGGCAAGTTAAATAGTAAATAAGTATATTCATCTTTGTAAACAATAAGCATTCTATTATTAATATTACATATAATAGTCTATGAAGAATATTGCCTCCTGTTTACACATCTCTGATTTATTTATACTAATTCACTGAACAACTTTCCTTATTTATGCTACTAGTAGACTAATATTGTGCAGCAGACTTACTTTCAATACCTTAAAATCAATACATAGTGTCAGCAGTAAACAAAATAGAGAAATGCAGAAATATACCCATCTCTAAATAATTTGAGTACATTATATGTATGTTTCTTCAAACTCTCTTCTCTGAGCTGTAACTATTGCTAAAAACAATAATTGTGAAAGGGCACCATCTGCTATGCAAAGGATGGAATACTAAACGTTTCTTAACAGAAATCAAATGTGGGTTTGAAATTAATTCCACTATTTACTAGCTATGTAACTTGAGCAAGTTACTTAAATGTTCTTAGCTTCATTTCTCTCAGCTGTAAAATGGGAATGCTAACCACACTGATCTCTTACAGCAGACATGAGGTTTACAGGATACACACACACAATTTTCAGTCTTGAGTCTGGTACATCATACACAACCAGTAATCATTAGCTATTATATTAATGATAACAATGATTATTGTTACAAATAATTGCAAATTATTTTACATTTGTCAACATAGAATGGAGGTTGGGATTCTTAATGTGTCTTTCTTTTTTACTCTATTCTTGAGGCAAATAATGACTTTGTAATAGTTTAATTAATAACTAGCTCATCTATATTACAGATTATAGTTTTTGTGGATTTTATTAAAATGGTAAAGCCATCTCTTGAAAATAAAACATATTTATAAATATCTGAACTTATGTGAAAATCAGTCCTATAAAATTTATAACTCCAAAGAGTAATGATTATTTTTTCAACCATTCCCTGCCTTCTGTAATTTAAATTATCGACTATGTATAAGTTGACACTTTACATAATCTTGTTCCATTCTTTGTGGTTGAAGAATGTCTTGGGTATGTTGTAACCAGATATTACTTGCTGAGCCATGTCAGCCACTACTGCACATAAGGTGAAGTTCTCAGGACACAAGAATATTGGAATAACTTACTTAATATACCTTATCTGTTAATATACAGATTCTGGGTTTTTTTTTAAGTTTCTCACGACAACACCATGACTTTTCTAAAGTGAGGGTAAACCCTCTCCCTTTTCCCAACAAATATTACTAAAACCCACCTTGAAGCTTCCAACTGAGTCTAACCTGTTTTATTAGACAAATACCCTGCCTTCATGGAATTAATATTCGACTTGTAGATAGAGATGTTAAAGTCAAAATTACCACAATAGGTACCCAGTATTATTATTATTATCTGGTATTACCCCTGTGTAAAGAAGAAAATAATGTTGAAATTGAGCTTGACTATAGTTTACCTCTCATATCATTATTACTCATGGTTCAGAATTAGAAATTTGAAAGCGATTTCAAAACTACTGGAATTTTTGTGAATGTGTAGTCTTATGGAACTGTTAAAGATTTGGGTGGACAGAGTGACCTGAAAATCTGTATGATGTGGATAAATTATGTAATCTTTTTGAGCCAGATTTTCTTTATCTGAAAATTATGATAATTATCCCTTAGAGATATTTTAAGAATTACAGAAAATAACATTTTCAGGTGCCTAACACAGTCCTTAACAGCCTTTCACTTTCAGTTGCAGGGCATCTTTTAATTCTGGATAATTTAAACTTGATGGATAATGTGATAAGCAAATTCTGAAGAACCCTGCAGTCCCCCAGATCCCATGTCCTGGTTAGTCAATAAATGTTGATCTAGGTACTGTTGTGAAGGACTTTGCAGATGTAAATAAAGTCCCAAGTCAATTGACCTTAGAGTTTTCTTTAGCTGGTAGCAGAAGAGAAAAATCAAAGGGAGTTGAAGCATGAAGGGGAAACAACTGACAATTCAACATTATCAGCTACAATCTTCTGAAAAGATCCTTGGCAAGGACTAGCTAGTGTTCTTTAGGGGATGAGAACAGCTTCTGGCCAATAGCCAGGAAATGAGGACTACAGTCTATAAACACAATGAATTGGATTAAGCCATAATCTGAGTGGGCTCAGAATTGGATTTTTTCTCCAGATCTTCTGTAAAAGAGCCCAGGTGTGAGACTCCTTCAGTGTGAGACCCTGGGCAGAGAACTCAGTTGAGCCATATAGGACTTGTGACCTATAGAAACTATGAGATGATAAAAGGGAGTGGTTTTAAACTTCTTTATTTGTGAAAATTTGCAATGCAGCAATAGAACACCAGTACAGATAAATGTTAGGTTTCTTCACTTCATAGTCAATATGCATTCTTTAACTTTTACTAGTTTTTCATAATGTTTGTCTTTTTGCATTAAAAAACAAAGAAAAAATCTTACTTTAAATATTTTCTGGTAAGATAATTGTTTCTAAATCTCTTGATCTTTGCCCTTGACTTTCTATAGGTGTTCACCTATAGTTAGATACAGGATATTAAAAAAATGTGCTTAAAGTTCTTGGAATAATTTGGTCACAGTTGTACAATGAGTTACTGTCTTCAGGCAGCAGTCTACCATTATAGATAAACTCCAAATGTAATGACCTTCTCTTGGGCCTCATCCTCATTAATATTGTGAGGCATTTGGCTTTTACCAATATGCTCCCTGGATTTTACATAACATTAACTCAGTTATCCTTTCAGCCTTAATCTTTACTTCTTCATCTGACTCTGTGGCCATGTCTCATCCCATAAAAATGTTTTTCAAAAATCAGTGTTTCTCTAACTGCTTTCTTGCTTTGATTGTATGTTTTGATAAATGGATTTTATATATTCATGTATTTCAACTCTCACCTTTCTACAGCATCTAACACAGGGCCTGGCAGCAGCAGGAGCTCTATACACAAGTAAAATTTAAAACTTTTGTTGACTCCCAACTTTATATTTCGAATCCTAATTCTTCCCAAGCCATTGGAGCTCATGTCCAACTACTTATGAGACATATTCATTTGATGTAGAATTTCCAAGTAAAATATAGGGCACCCTGTTAAAAGTTTTAAAATATGAATATGTACCAAATATTGCATGGGACATAGTTATCCTAAAATAGGCAATATTTATCTGAAATTCAATTTAAACTGGACTTCTGTATTTTTATTTATTGAATTGGCAAGCCTAGTTTGATGCACATTGAAATCTTGAAGTCAAAATGTCCAAACCAAATTAATATTATTACTCAAAGCAGCACCTGTGACGTCCTTCACGGTTAGATTAATTTAGCCAATCAGACCTGCTTCCTTAGGATAAATAATAGTATAGCTGAGTAATTAATTAATAAAGCACAGACCCTAGACCCCCAATTAGGTCTTTTGGTTTTTTTTGAGGGAAGAATTTTTTATTTTAAAAATTTTTTTGGCTATGTTGGGTCCTCGTTTCGTGCGTGGGCGTTCTCTAGTTGCGGCAAGCCGGGGGCCACTCTTCATCGCGGTGCGCAGGCCTTTCACTATCGCGGCCTCTCCTGTTGCGGGGCACAGGATCCAGATGTGCAGGCTCAGTAGTTGTGGCTCACAGGCCTAGTTGCTCCGCGGCATGTGGGATCTTCCCAGACCAGGGATCGAACCCGTGTCCCCTGCATTGGCAGGCAGATTCTCAACCACTGTGCCACCAGGGAAGCCCTGCACAGGTCTACTTCTTAGCTTCATCACTTATTAGCTGTGTAGCCAATAGCAATCTACCGAGCTAAAGGCTGTTTCCTTATAGGTAACAAGAAGGTGATAATAATAGCAGCCCATATCGATAGAGTTTCATAAGAATTAAAATATAGAATCATGTAAAGCACACAGCCAGGCATCTAGGAACTACTCAGTTCTCTCTCTTCCCCATTTATAGCTCACAGAGCATAAATTAGGGTAATACTGGGTTGTAGCAAGAACTCAAAGATATTCAAGGAATGTAGAGAAGTAGTGAATATCTTGATACTTTTCAAATATTAATATAAGTATATATTTATTTGATAGCTTTATAGAGCAGAAATAAAATTATCAAACTCACATCTACTTTTTCATATTTATATGTCTGGCAATAAGTTCCTATTCTGTCTCTATCACAATATTAATTTTTCCTGTGGATGAGAAACTCCTCTTATTTTTCTACAAAGCAATGCATGATTTTAATTTTTTTATACTATGAGGTTTGCAAAAGCTAATTTTCCTCTGATGGACCTTAGCTATTTGGCTCTTTGTAATAGGCATTTGGCTAGATTTTCAAATTCTGAGAAAAACATTTAATACGGTGCTGAGCAACAGAAAACATAAAAAATGCACATTGCCTGGTTTTAGGGAAAGAGTATGTGGGTGGAAGTTTAGACTTTTTCTGATGTATGTGTTTTCCCTGAAACTGGTCAATCATTTGGCAGTGAGGTGGTGAAAAAGTTTACACTGTGTCAGGAAATTAGATAATATTTAATATTTCTTGAAATAGTTAAACTGAATCTGTAATATCCTGAAATCAGCTGAAAAAGACTTGGACTAATTTAATATTGCAATATATTTAAATATTTCCATGCATTTAAATCATTAATTAATCATTAGTAAATGAAACTAAAAGTACTTGAATATCTACTGTGTATGAATCACAATGCTAAGGACTATGTGACACTGGGAATTCTTATTAAGGGAGTGCTACCATGGAATCTGTACCTTAAGGTGGGTAGACAGAAATGACAGGTAGGATAGATTGGAGAGGAGAGCTGAAGGAAGCAGTGGTAATAATCCATGTTTGTGCTATAACAATGTCAGTGTAGAGTATTACAGGTAATAATCCAGACCTGTGCTCAAGCCAGGGCAGCAGAGAGAAGAGAAATCCAGGTAATAATCCATAATGTGTTAGAGTGAGACAAAAGTGGAGGAGAAAGGAACTCTCTGGAAGACTTTTTAAAAGAACAGGATATCATTATTATTTAAAATATCCATTAAAGTTAAACATAATGATAATCATCAGCCAAGGAAAGGGAGCTGAAAGATCTGATATAATACTAAATGAACTGCTTACATGTGAATTGGGAATATTAGAAGTCCTAAGTAATTTCCAAGAGAATTATTTGACAAAAGCCTCTTGACCTGGACTGTGATATGTCACTCATAATGACTCCAGCAACATGAATCTGCAAGGAATGAATCAGGCCATGAGATAGCATCAGGGCAAGGGTCAATTTGTTCTTTGAAAGGGTTTATCTGTTATCACTGGATAAGAGATTGGATTCTGCAGCTCAGTCAAAGCTTTAACCCAGCTGCCACCACTCACCTGCTGCCCCGTACCAGTAATTAATGTCAATCAGAGCATTCCTGGGGTTATCATGAAACCTGAAATTGGGCCCTGGCATTTGAGTTCTAAAGAAAATGTTCCCTACTTGCCCCTTAACACGCTTGTCTATTTAAAGCGTTCGCACTAAAAATATATTAAGTACTTCAGATTTTCTCATGTGTCCTGTCTCGAAAGCTATATGATAAGATTTGTATATTAAGAAGAAAGAGTAGAGAAAGCATTCTTTTCCTCTATTTTCAGTTATAGTGGCAAAGTTTGTTTTATTTTATTTGTTTTGTTTTCACTTGATCTAAAAATCTTTGGGTAGAGATGTTAATTTCATTAGTGGATCTGAAAGGTTTCCTTCAATAAGGCCAAAGCTAGAGAGAAACTACTGTCTCCAAGCCCTCAAATAAACACTGCACCAAACAGAAAATGCCAGGGCTTAAATAGCTGGTCCAAGTCAGAGGTGACAAGGAAGCAAAGCAAATGGCAAAGGCTACTCTTTAATGACCATAAGATTTACATAAAATTACAAGATTTGGAAAGGTGCAAGAATTACATCTCTATATACAGTCATCAGGATTACTATGATACTGTTTTATATAATAAAATATTCCTATCATATATCTATCATGATTAGATTACCTACAACTTGAGGGTCAAGTAAGGGTTATGGGATAAAACAAGTATTATAAGGCCCCTCTCTACCCTTTCACTATGTCTGTGTGTCTGTCCCCCAGCCTCCAATCTGTCTCCATCGAAAAAAAAAAAGAAAAAAAAATTGTCACCAGAAATCAGGATTGAGTCTAAACCCAGGAAAGGTTGAGACAAAATATGTGGTTGTTTTTGTTTTTCTATTTTATCATATCAGTAAAGCGGGTATTCTATAGATAACTTTTCAGCCATATGACTTTTATTTAACAGTTAACTACTAAATATTTAACAGTTAACAGTTAAATATTTGTCTCCCTTGACCTTAAGAGTAATATTTTGCTAATCATAATTTCTCATATTTCTTTTTTAAGTTCTTCTCCTTCCATCTCTTCCTAAATGCACAGGGGTACTTCTCCTTACTCTCTGATCTTTTGGTTCACATTTCCTTACTGGAAAATCTTAATCACTTTTATGATTCTAACGATCATCTATAGGTGAAAAATTCCAAATGCTATTTAATTCCAAATACTACTTTAACGATCATCTATAGGTGAAAAATTCCAAATACTATTTAACTTCTACATAACCTAGAGGCCAATTCCACCTAATGTCACCTGCAGGAGCTCCAGGCCAGCTTGGCAACATATTTTTTTTGCCCTCATATGTGTGTGGGACATGTGAGTGTTGTATCTGGAGGCCATGATTATACATAAATTTATAATGTATGTAAATTTATATACAAGCTGGACCCTATGGGGGCTTCCTGGGACAGACCCCCACCCCCAATATCCTCTGCCTGCCTCTTGTTTGTAAAAAAGCTGTAGTCTCCCAGGCCTCCCCTGAGGAACAAAAACCTGGCTTAAGAATTAATTATTGAAAGGATGTGAACATGTAGTGACAAAAATAACAGTTGGGCCAGGAGAACTGGTAACAATTTAACAGTAAATCAGCTGTATAGCAGTCACAGGGTCTTGAGTTCCTCACTGAAGGATATAGATAACAGTATCTGATGCACATTTTTAAGTTGTTTTAAAGACTAATCCCCCCACCCACAACCACATGGAAGAAGTTAACTCCATAATGACCATGAGCAGGTAGCCCCACACCTGCTGGAGCCTGAGGGTTGATGATATAAAGCCCTGTGACACCACCCTGTTACTTCATCATCAGCCAGTCAGAGAACTGTACAGGAGCTGATCATGCAGACTGCAATGCTCTCCAACACCTTGTCTTTAAAAACACTTCCCTGAAACTCATCTGGGAGTTCAAGTTTTTTGAGCATTAGCTGACCACACTGTTTGGCATGTACAATAAACACTGTGCTTTCCTTCACCACAACCCATGTCAGTAGATTGGCTTTACTGCCTGCAGGCGAGCAGACCCAAGTTTGGTTCTACTGCCTGCAGGCGAGCAGACCCAAGTTTGGTTCAGTAACATATATAGGTATATCGATACAGATAAATAGAAGGATATAAATATATTCATGCATATATATAAATATGTACAAGGCATTTTAATAAAATATGTATGATAAGATGAGTAGTTATTAGGAAAACTTTCCAGTTCATCTAATGACTAAAAAAATTAATCAGTTTTCTTCTGTGTATTAGTTTTATATGGCTACCTTAAAAATGACCACAAACTTGGTGGTTCAATGCAACAAGAATTTATTACTTTCAGTTCTCTAGCTTGCAAGACTGACAAGGATGTCACTGGAATAAAATCAAGGTACCTGTACTGCTGTATTCCTTGTTGAAGCTCTAGAGGAGAATTCATTTCCTTGCCTTTTCCAGTTTCCAGAGGCCACTTACATTCCATGGCTCATGGCCCCTTCTCCACCTGCAAAGTCAGTTATGTTGTATTACTCTGTGATTTCCTTCAGTAGCCACACCTCCCTCTGACTGATTCTCCTCTTCTGTCTTTATCCTCTACATATAAGACCCTTATGATTACATTGAACTAGCCAGGACTATCCAAGATAAACTCCCTTTTTAAGGTCAGAAAATTAGCAACCTTAATTACGTTCATGACCTTAACTTGATCACAATGAAGTATTTCAGATTTTATCCAGTAGTAAATGGTGACCCATTGATCATTATCACCTTTTAGAGGGGAAATACAATAGTCGGGGAATGGTTTTAGGCAGTGTTGTCTGGCATCAAGTTTACAGGGATAGAGGGGAGAAGAAGAGACTATCCTGATGAAACTACCTCTTTTTTTTTACAAGAACAGTACATTTTAAACATTTTTAAATTCATGGTTTAGAGCTCCTAATGTCTTAAGTATTTACCTCTCCACCTCAGTGCTAGTAAACTGCTAAGACTTAATAAAGGAATTGACTGTTGAAATTCAACCGACTGGTTTAAATCAACTACCTTCTTTTGTAGAGTAACATTTTTTACATGAGACAAATATTTCTCAATTATACTGACATATATTCTAAATATTGTGTTCACTAATTCTGTATGCATTTTATAGTGACACATCTTGGCTACAAAGGGCCATACTGATTAATTGGCAATGAAGATAATACAAAGGTATTTACTCACGATTATTGTAGGTAATGCTCTGCTAGATACATTCTAGTTCGAAATGCTGTGTTCAGGCTTGATGACAACACTCCAGACAGTGTCCACTCAACATAAGCACAATGCGTCCAGATCTCCTACTATCTCATCACTATACCTCTATTAATGAGGCCTCAATAAGCTAATACAATGTTTGCACAGGAAGGTTATCTAGTAAAGAACTGAGGAAACATGTCGTGAGAAGGAATACAAAGAAATGAAGATAATATGTCTTAAAAGAAAGACTAAGAGGATATAATAGGCATTTTCAAATATCTTGAATCTTGTGATGTGAAAGAGAAAATAAAATGATCTAATGGGTGGATTGTAAAAAGGAAGCAAATTTAGGTCCAATGTGAGGAAGAAGTGTCTAACTGTGCTACCTAAGAGTAAAATGGGTTGTTTCACTTTAAAAACAAAATGCGTTTATTGGTCCAGAAACTGGAGTAGATGACCCAGAAAATTATTTCCAACTCCATGTTTTGTTGAATGTAAGTTATTCTAGCCACGACATCTATGGAAGAAGAAAATCTTTGGTTCTCTAATTGCTAAATTCTAAGCTTTCTCATCAAATGGACATAAAGACAGACATTATCTTAAAATTGTTAAATCAGAAGTAGTTGAGTTTATATTAATGTTACATTATACTTCAGGCTGAAAGCCAGTACATTGCTAAACTTGGCAAGCTTTCCAACTGTGGATCTTTAAGAAACAGAATCAGAATAATCTAACAAAACATAAATGACCACAAATGTACAGTATTATAAAGTATTATTCCCTAGAGAATAGAAATTGATTTCCCCAAGCTAAAGATAATAGCTGATACCTCCTGCTGCAATAGAAAACTGAAAGCATGGAATCCACCACAAAACTATATTCTATAGGCAACCAAATTCAAAAAATAAGTAGAATTTTACTTGCATATATGTTCATTATTCAAAGGTCACAGTCTAATTTCATAAACACAAGAGAAAATATGAGCTGCGTTTCTTTGAAGCTACAAATACATGTCAATTTGACAGAAGAGAACTTGATATATTTTGACTGAATTTTAATCCATTTTCTAGTTTGCTCAATTGTTTTTAATTTATTAAATACAATACCATAAAAATAGGTGCTTTCATATAATGCTGACAGGACTGTAAACTGGTACACACTTTCCAAAGGGCAATTTGATAATATGTTTCAAAAGTCTTAAGTATTTGACAACTCATGGCCACTTTTAAGATTAATTATGAGAAAAAATCATGAATGTGGGCAGGGATGTAGATATAAGGCTATTCATTGCAGCAAAGCCTAAAGACTGAAAAATAGAAACAGTCTACATATCTAACATTAGAGTATTATTTAAAGGTTTACTCTTCCATATAATGGGATAGCATATAGTCAATCAATTTATCATAGATTAATGTTTAATAACACGGACAATTGTTTACAATAATTATTACAAATACAGTATGTTACAAAGCAGAATTTATAGTTTGATCTAATTTTGATTAAAATTTGATTTAACTATTAAATTGTTAACAGTGATTATTTCTGTGTTAATTTTACTTAAATTTTCCATATTGTCTTACTTTGCTTATTTTTTAAAATGTTCAACGTATGAGGTGATTTAACATAATAACGAGAAAATATTTCTAAAATCAGCATAACAAGTTAATTTTTATCTGCTTGTTAACAATCGCTTTCAATTATACTTGAAATTTAATGAACACATAAATAAATTCTGATCACTCATTGTGTGGTAGTTGTGTTCTGTAAAAATCTGAATTTGGTAAGAGATGAGTTAAACAAGAGCAGAGTTAGGCCTCTTGTATTAAGGAAACAACCGGAAGGGATTAAGTTGAAATAGTAACACTGATTGCTTTTTGAACCTTTTCTTACTTTATAACTTGCAGTATGTCTGATGTTTTTATTTATTATTAAAGACATATCAACAACTACTATACAGTAATACACACATATGCATACAGTATATTGTCTATGTGTCAGGAAAAAAAATATTAACTAAATATAAAATCTCCCTGAGAGAAAACAAATTAGTTAACTTTGCAGAGGTTATAATAAAATTTATTATTTTCTGGATCTTGAAAAACTATTTGCCACTCATCAAGTAAGGACACACTCTTTCAAATGTAGATAGTTCTGGTTCATTCACATCATTATTTACCTTCCCAAGATAAACTCAGAATAAAATAGCATTGAAAATAACTCTAATGTTTAAATTCATTAAATATCATTATATATAACTTTCCAATACAACTGCTTATTCAGGGTCCCAATTTCTTTCCAGGAAAAATGCATTGGAAAGTCAAGGCATGCAGTGTGAGACATGTATACTCACATATGGCACCATTTTGTAAAGATCATTAAGCCAGGTGGATTCTTTTATACAAAAAAAACTACTTTGTATTTCCTTCATAAGGTGAATTTGTGCAACCGCTGGAACATGGGATTTCTATTACACTTAATGAAATGTACTAAAATCAGTGGATGAATCAAACTATCACCTTCACTCCTGATTTCTTTTAGGGACTTTTGTATGCAGGTGAAACTATGTGTCATTGTGGGCTGAGTGAGATTTAGGCATATGTATTTCCAGAAGGAAAGAAGAGCTAAAAACAATCCTGTGATTTCAGATTCAAAAATACAAAATTATCCAATTGATAGTAAGGCGTTTCTTTAACATTTTCCCATGAGGATATAATCAGAAAGAAAAATACTTTAATAAAGGAAAATACACTTGACAAATTCAAGTGTGTAGAATGAGGTTATGTTAAAATGCATCATTTTCATGCAACCATTTAACATCAAGTGTGCTATTGAAGTTGAATCATTGCATGTGAAAATATCATAAAAAGCACTCAATGCAAATATAGAGAAGTCATTTAAAAATATTCATGAGCTGCTCTTCATAAAACTTTGCTCAATATATTAAATACAAAAATTTTATGCCCAGAAGAGTTTGTATTTTAGGAAATCTTTCTATTATTCTTAAATCTAAAATATATACTTAGATTGCCATTGATGAGAAATTATTTGCCTACCAAATAGCTACTAAGCTCTAAAAATATGCCTGGGCTTCCCTGGTGGCGCAGTGGTTGCGCGTCCGCCTGCCGATGCAGGGGAACCGGGTTCGCGCCCCGGTCTGGGAGGATCCCACATGCCGCGGAGCCGCTGGGCCCGTGAGCCATGGCCGCTGAGCCTGCGCGTCCGGAGCCTGTGCTCCGCAACGGGAGAGGCCACAGCAGAGGAAGGCCCGCATACCACAAAAAAAAAAAAAATAAAATAAAAAAAAAAAATAAATAAAAAAAAAAATAAAAAAAAAAATAAAAATATGCCTGTTGCAATTCTCAAAAAAGTAAAGGATTGCACTTGATTCTGCTAATATATTATTTTAATATGCCTGGTTGTCATAGAAATAGTAGGTATACTAGTAGAAGATGACTTAGAAATAGCTCATTACATTTTTAAGAAAGCTACATTTGAGATAATTTTCCCCATTCATGTAGATTCTAGTTGAATATCTGTATCTAAACAGAAATCTTCTTAAAATGAATATTATATGGAGAATTATCACATTTTTTTCAAAAAAGATTTGATGAATGAGTCCCTGTTCTTACCTCATAAATATCTCCTTTAAGATTTATTTTTCTTACACTTTTTTCATATGATCTATTTTGAAGCAGATAGTCTTTTAGTTAACATATCTCAAACAGAACTCTTTACAGCCCCTCTTTTCCTCCACATAGTCCTCACGTCAGCAAATCCCACAGACATCCACCCATGTGCTCAGCCCAAACCAGGAAATGATCCTTGGTTTCTCTTTTCTTCAAGCCCCTTCCCTTCAGCAGCTGGCCTGTCAAATATGATTTTCATTTACTCACTTCCTTCCATTTGTATCATACTACCCTTGTTCGTATCATTAGTATCTCTGATCCAGATTACTAATTATTCTCTTCACCAACAGTCCTCCTAACACGCCTCCCTCTTCCCCACTGTACATGCCAGTAGCTAAAATGATCTTATTTAAGGTATCTATTAGGACATGGCATTGGCCTAAAACTCTCTAATGTGTTTATGGTGGATTAGAAAAAAAAACAAAAAACAAAAACTAAACCCTCTACCAGGGTCTACTCAGCTCCTATGAGATCTAGTCTCTCCTAACTTCTTTAATGTCACAAGGGGCCATTTATTTGTTCTCTGTACTTCATCAACATTGGTCCTTTTGGTCTTCCTTAAGCATGTCAACTTATTTTGCTTCAGGGTCTTTGGTCTTGCTTTTACCTTGGCCCTTCTCTCAGACATTTTCATTGCTGCTTCTTTCTGGTCATTCAGATCTCAAGTCAAATGTCACTTCCTCAAGGACCTTCTCTGTTCCCCTTGTAATAAGTTTCCAACTTCCAACCCAGTTACTGCATAACAGCATCCCATTTTATTTCAAAGATTTTATGTTTATCTGAAATTTTTAAGTAATTAATTTCATGGCTCACTTGTTTAGGGCTTTATTTCCTGTTTTAGAACTTTAGCTTTATTTATTGTTGTATCCTTTAGAACCATACTAAGATAAAATAAGTGTTCAATGAAATATACAGTTGAATAAGGTAATCTCTCCTTGTAGAAGAAAATATTATTTTTTGAATGATAGATGTTCGATTTCTTCTTTTTTAAAGCTTAACACCTAATTGATGAATTAGCTTTAGATATTAAAGTCATCTTATAAAGTTTATTTTCACACATCCTGAAGTTTCATCCTTTCAAAATTCTGTGGTTTGCTTTTTTTTCTGACTTAAAATCCTCAGTGGATATAGCAGTATATTTTCCTTTTCATCTGTCTTTTTTACTTTAATTTTCTTTATTAATCTTTCATAGTGTACTCTTTATTGCCATATCAATTAAACTGTTCTTGCCACCAATCTACATGTGTATCTGTGCTTGTACATTGTAGTGCATGTACATGCTGGCATTTCCTGCTCAATAGTTATTTCTTCTCTAATGACAGCATTATAAGCCACAGACTTAACTTCTACTATGTAAGAGAAAATGTTTTAAGGAAACACTTATATTTTATTCTGTGCCCCATTATATGGTATGGAGTTAACCTGAGAATTGTGACAGAAAAGAAAAGACATTACGAAGCATATGTCAACAAATCTCAATTTGTGTCACAAGATTATTCTGCCCATATGAGGCTTCATCACCTTCCTGGAAGATGGTTCTGATGTCAACCCTAAGTATACTATCTGATAGCTCAGTGTCTGAACTGTTGTACTTTTTATAAGTCTGAAAATCTTATGTTCATGTCAGTATTTTAGGCATATGAAATATTAAATATTGTTATATGATACAGATCAAGTGAAATTCCAAATTTGTGGAAAGGTAACAAAGCTTGGTAAGCATCCAATGTTTATCACAACTAAGAAGCTCAGGAAAGTAAAGTATTGGGTTAGATATACAGTGAAATCCAGTCTTTCCAAATATGATGTTATAAAAATTATATATGTATATATATCTGCCTGCAGATATCTCTCCTGTTTTCAAACTTATGAAACCAGAAGCTGTCTTTAGGTTGTTTTAATTTTTAAAATTTTCCTTACTTAGATCTTACAACCAGGTGTGATCTCAGCAGTGTCCTAGACAAGCTTAGACACAGTGGGTTAACTTGATAGTGTTTCAGCCTTTCTTTCAATTTCCAAACCACTCTGTTTTATATTTAGAACACTTTGGACAGTTTTATAATACAACTTCCTCCTCCCCCTCCTTAAAAAGAGTCTAACCATAAGAACCAATTGTCTGTCTAATCAATGTTCCTCAAAGTAGTGGATGGACATAGAGATGCATGATTCATGGATTCATTATACATTTATGAAATGATTACCGTTTTTTTCCAAGCCTGAGCTTGGTTATGAGATTCCAGATTCCTACGGTGGGCTGGAGAGTTATGTCACCTACTCCCAGAAAGTAGTGGTTGATGGAGATGATAATCACTTAGCCTGATGAGAGTTATGAGAGATTAAGGGTAGTAACATAAGGGTCCTTGTCCATTTGCTGTGGCCTTGTAATAGCCTCACTGCCAGTTGGATAATTTTAAGATCATGAGATTCTGGTGGCAATCTAATTATATGATGAAGATAAAAGTATCAACAATAATTTTATTGCAGTTTATAGTTTAAACATCCCTCTCATATATACATTCACATTTAATCTTTAGAACAACATTCTGAGGTAGATATCATTATTATCTCCATTATGCTGATGAGAAAGTTTAAACCAAGAGACATTGATAGGTTTATCATCACTCACCTTATAAGACAGAGCCAAGGACTCAAACTTTAGTTTTGGAGTCTTAAGTCCATCTATACAGCTACAGAATGTACTTTCAGTACACAAATCACATTGAGTGCATTTTCTTCAGTCCATTAGCATTTTATCTATCTATCTATTTATCTGTCTATCTGTCTAACCATCCATTTCTGTGCACACAATTTTCATGTAAATTTCCTCTGACTATACGGTTTTCACTGAAGGTTATACATATTTCCTCTACGTATCAGTTGAAATGGGGAGCAGTATGAAATTTTTGACTGATTTTTATTTTACAGGAGTCTTCTGAATTCGGGGATGCAGCAGCTGGAAGCAGGACCTCAGCCCTCATCTTCTTTGAAGAAAGAATTCAGCAAAGAGACTAAGATTGTGAAACATATAAAGGGTTTATTAGAAGCAAAGTACATGTAGAAGAGCACATGTGTGAACTTGGAGTGAGCTGCACCCAATAGGGGTGGCTTAGATTGCTTATGTGGAGGCAGTCTTCCAGGTTGTCTCTGGCCAATCGTCTTGCTTGTGCCCATATTTGGCTTGACTCAGGGTCCTTCCTGGTGTGCGTGCACATCTCTCAGCCTAGATGGATTCCAGCATGAAGGCTTCTGGGAGGTTGGCAGGACATATTATTGGCTTGTGTTTCCTCCCTTTGTTGGCCTCTCCCTGGAATAAGGATCTTCTCTGTGCATGTACTGGGCTGGGAAATCCCCTTGATCACAAGAATGAGGAAATTGTGGTCAATTTGTCTTCCACCCAATCAGTACCTGATGTCCTTGCTTGTGTCTTATCTTGAAGTGTCAGCAGGAGACTGGATCCAGCTGTTCAGCCTGGTCCCATCTATCTCCTACCTCACTTACATTAATTGTTTTATCCTAAAAGCTGGCCACATGAAAGCAAAAATAATAGGCTGGAAGGTATTAATTGTTCATGTTTTATACATGTCTTTAAGACTAAACATTATATATAGTCTTTTAGAATTTGAAGACTTAGATATATTTTCAGTTTTAGATATGATCTAGATCATCTTTCAAAATATAGAAGTATTTACTTTTCCATACTCTATAAAATCCCAAAAATTTAGCTTAGAGCACTTCTTTGTAATTATTCATTTATTATCTTAGTAATTTATGAGTATACAATGATGTCTATATTGTTTTCTATTGCATTCCAGGTACCTAGTACATGTCTTAGCATATAGTAGTAACTAAACAAATATTTTAAAACTTTCAGCATTTCTTAGATGAGAATATGTAAAACTCAAGTCCCCTTGTCAAAACTTATGGCAAACTTGTTTTAAGAATGACTGATTATGGCAAAATTCCAGAAAAACGAAACACTTATAATAACATTTAGTATAACCTAAGTGGTTATTCTAAATCCTAAATGGATTGACTGTTTCAGACTTTAAGCTAAATGGCATTTCTATCTTTACTCATAAAGGAAGTAGAATGCCAATTATATTCTAAATCCAGCAATGTCTAAAGTTTATTCCACATAAATTTGTAAAAAAAAAAACCCAACCCCTAAATATCAGTGGTCTCAACATTGATTCCAAATTGTATGCTATAAGAACACAGTGTCTAGAGTATAGAAAATTGTGCTTTTGATGTCTTTTTAACTGAAAATAAGCTAAAGGGAATTTAGATTGCTTTTTCTTGAAATAAAGAGAAGCCATACTTCTCTCTGTCCTGAGCCACTACAGTTACCACACTCACTCAAAGGGAAATTTAAATATCAAACAATATTGGTAGAGCAGGGAAGTTTTCTTTTAAAGGACAATATACAATTCTTATAGCCAAAGTATTATTTGTAAATCATTTTCCTCCAGCAAAGAGATTTTTCAATTCCTCTTCTCTGTTGTGATTTCTGATTCTGTGAATTAGAATCCCATCAAAGGAAACCAGTAAAGAATATAGATTTATAGGTTAATTATTTTCCTAGATATGGAGGGGAAAAAAGCTAAAACTTTCTTTTTCTTTGTCTAATAAATCAGAATTACAAAATCCCATGATCCCATGCAGACTCTGGCTAGTTTGCAGTTCAGGGACTTGAGAGAAGATGACAGCTGCAGACAGTGTGGAGGAAAAACCACCTTGCAACATAGTTTGTCAAGTTGCAGCCTCTGGCTTTGACCTAGGGCCAGTATTCCTGGAGACATGATGAAGTGTGAAAAGTACTGGCAGGCATTTTAGACTGAAAAAAAAAAAAGTTAGGCATTAAGGGAAAAGGGGGACCAGGAGAGATTAATATTTGTGAAGTTTATAGCAAAAAAGGCAAAGCAATAGGAAGTAAAGAAATCCCTGAAGGGACTTTCTTACAACAGCAGCAGATTAGAAACAGGATGGACAAGAGCAGGAAGCTTATTTTTCCAGCTGGAGCCTTCCCTACAAACCTGAGGGCGATTTTGGAACGGCAGACAAATGCCAAGCAAATGCAAAATCAAGAAATCATGATAGAATTTACAGGCTCTGGGAAAGTCTGGGGGCTGGGAAGAAAGAGAGAGAAGGAAAGAGTGGGGGAGTTGTGAAGAGAGGAAGGGACAAAATACAGAAGAACGTACCGACATTCCGAAATTGGAACATTTTGGAAACAGCAAGAGAACAGAATAACGTTTGTGCTAGTGAATGCAGATTTTCAAGTTAGAAGAAGAGTTAGAGGTGACCTAGTCTAGATATTTTCAAATTTTATAGCACAGGAAATACACATCAAATTCATATGCAGAATCCCCATATGGATACAGAAGAGCTGATCTAAGAGGAAGGGGCAGGCTTGGACCTGTGTGTACTGGTCTCAACACATGCCTGGAAATTGACTCCTGGGGCACTTAAAGAATCTTTAATGCTTTTCAAAATATTTGAAAATAAACCCGGTCTAACCTATCCCTTCATTTATTACTTAAGGAAAAAGAATTTAAGGTCTTCGGCCTTGCAAAATATATTTTGAGAGCCTACGTGCTGTAAGGCTCTGTCTATGTTTCCTGATGCCCTGTGTTCTGAATTCCCAGCGTCCCTCTGCTGAAAATAAAGGTGCTTGAACATCCCTCATAACACTGTGGGTAATTGTTACACACACTTCTTCATGACAGACTTAACAATAGACTGATGAACTCCACTCTCACTCTGAGAAACAGAGAGGATGATTCTTTTCTGTTTAAAACTGACACTTTACTGGCATGGTGAATAAGGCAGGGATGGAAGAAAATTAGTCTTCCTTTGCCTGCAACTCTATCTGTTCTCATTGGTGCCTGCTGCCATAGATGGGGTTTTCCAACAGTTTTCCTCAGCCTCTCCAGCTTGTAATGACTCCTTTAATAATCATTTTCAGCAACTGGCCTGTCCCTGTCCGCTTTCAGAAATGGCATTTTCTACTGGCATTAACTTTGCTTCAGATGTTCAAGTTAGCAGCTTCTTCCGGCTACTCTGGTAGGATAATGGTGTCCCACTATCACTCAGTAGCTGGCAAAGAAAAATTCTTCCACTCTGAGAACTATCTCAGCAGTGTCCTTCTTAGAAGCACTTCTGTGAAACCTTTTAACCACAGCTACCTTGCAGCATAACTCTTTCAGTGTATGATTTCAGATAACCATCTAGTTTCACTGGGAAAGCACATCTTTGCATATACACATATTGTTACATTTATGTTACTATTTTCCCTTTAACTTTGCCATGAAATGAATTCTGACCTTGGCAGAAAGATTGGGTAAGCATCGTCTCTTTCACTTTCTAAAGATGTGAATTCAGGAAGACCATAAAATCTCAAAGACTCTCATATCCCTCATCCGTTCAGGTGGAGATAAATCCTAATGACCTCCAGAGGTACTGGAAGCCTTAAAAAAGTCAGACTAATGTGAAAATGTTTCCAAAATTGTAAACTATTATGTGAATATAAGGAATTGTATAACCACAATCATAATAGTATCAATCTGTTTCCTCTGCCTTGACTTTCTGCTTTTTTTTTTTTTTTTTTTTTGTGGTATGCGAGCCTCCCTCTGTTGTGGCCTCTC
>NC_041229.1:42562291-42582871 GCF_002837175.3 Physeter macrocephalus
GACGCGCAGGCTCAGCGGCCATGGCTCACGGGCCCAGCCGCTCCGCAGCATGTGGGATCCTCCCAGACCGGGGCACGAACCCGGTTCCCCTGCATCGGCAGGCGGACGGGCAACCACTGCGCCACCAGGGAAGCCCTACTTTCTACTTTTTAAGGCTCTCACTGTAACAAAAACCCATTTGTTATGGGTTTTGAGGGGGGATATTCAAGCTGAGGAATATAGTTTAGTAATATCTAAACTTAAACAATAGGGTACTTGGCAAAATCTCCCATTCTTCTTCACATACCTCTCATGTACATGGAGGCAATTATTCTTAAATATAGTGACAAAAATTTCCTAGATATCCCATAGTTTCCTATGTAAAAGATACACAAGTACAAGACTCTTGGGAACCCAATGTCTTTTTGTTAGTGAATGAAGTCACTGAGTAAACTGAATTTAATTTTTTCAGTGTTCAGTTTATCTACTTGTCTATTAAGGAATTTGTGTTGATTATTACATGCAACTTCACCAACAAGCTCTTAATTTTGTGCTGTATTTTATTACCAAATGGAAATACACCCACCTAGATTTGCAATAAATATTTAATATAAGTATGCCCCCTATAATATTTGTAACTTGCTTGCCTCTTCCCCTCTGTTCCATCTCTCCACAAAACAGTTTCTGTCTTTCAGTGGCTTAAGCCAGAATCCAATCCTCCATACCTTGACTCCTTTCTCTTATATTTTATCAATCACAGAAGACTCCTGATTCTATCTCCTAACTGTATTTTAAGTTTTATTCCTTTCCATCCCCGATGGCATTTCTCTATTAGAGGTCACTGTTACCTCTGACACTGATGGCAGCAACAGCATCCAAATTAGTTTTCCTGTCTCCAGCTTTTCCCCCAGTCACCCTACAGCAATCTAAATGCTATCTAAATGCAAATATAATACTGTAAGCCAGAAAGTAAGCTCCATGAGATCAGGACCTGGGTCTTTCTTTCTCACCTCTTCATCCCTAGTAACTTATACATTGATTTATTCATTCAACAAACATTCAATGAGTGTTTACTATATACTAAGCAATGTTCTAAGCTTTGGAAATTCAATATAGAACAAGACAGACAATGGCTTTCTCCCCAAGAACCTTACATTTCAACGAAAGAAGACAGACCTAAACAAACAAAAATAGACAAATGAGAAAGTATAAGGAAGGTATGAGTTCTATGACACAAATAAACTTGTGGTGTGAACAAACGGTGGCCAATAGGCTGCTTAAGATAAGGTAGGTCAGGGAAAGCTCCTCAAAGGAAGTGATGTGAATGGATGGCTGTCACTCTCCTCCTTATAAATTTTCTGTGGTCATCATTTTCTTCATGAGATAAGGTCATGATTTTTCAGATTCTTTTTTAAAATTTTTTTTAATTTATTTTTTTATATATATCATGTTCTTATTAGTTATCCATTTAATACTTTCAGGTTCTTATCTCTCATTTTGCAAGGCTACTTTTGATCATTCTGTACAATCTTGCTAATTTAATTTGAGTTCCTTGTACATAGTGGTTCTCACACTTCAGCTGGTGTAACAGTCACAAGGAGGGCTTGTTAAAACACAGATTGCCAGGCTCCATTCTAGGGTTTCTGATTCATTTGATCTGGGATGGGGCTGGAGAATGTGCATATATAATACGTTATTCCCAGGTGATGCCAATGATGTTGGTCCAGTGATCCACATCACACACTCTCACAAAACCACCTGCAGTCTTCCTTCACACACTTTTGCTCTGTCTGTGGAGTTTCACTCTCCTGCCCCCACCCCTTTGCCTTTTTTTTTCGCATTATTGGCTGTTACTCATTTTCCAGGTCTCAGTATACTTTTATTTCCTCTAAGGACATTCCCCAAATATACATTTTCCCTCTCTCTTAGATGCTCCATAGAGTCTTATTGTACCCCAGTTTTATCACATTCTGTTATGGTTTCTTATTCCTTCTTTTGTATACCTCATTCATACCTCCTTGATTGTATTTTTCACTGCTGTATCTTTATTGCCTAGCACAGTGCCTGGCACGTTTTCTATACTTTTTTATTCAAGAAATGCCAGTGCTCTGATGACTGCTAGTTTGGTCAAATGATTTCCTGCATAAGCCTGTGAATTTGGAAAATAATTAGATATGATAAAAGTATGATGATGTATCTAACTCCAGATACATTAGTTCTTAAAAATCATAAAGACTGTGATGAATGAATGAATAAATTCCATTAAAACTGTGATTTCTGAATTAACTTTCAAGAAAATAATCCCTCTGTGTCTTTTTCTATCTCACCTTGAAAAAAAGGCAAAGCATGTTTGTTTTTTAATGATAGAAAATACCAAGGGGATAAAGATAATGATGTACCTACTCTAAATTCTCTAAAGAGACGAGATTCAAAACATTTTTTTTCTAAGCAAATGTTATGTTTACCCTATTTTAAAAATTGTTTTCTTCCATGTATCTTACATTCAAGTGATTCTGAAAAAACAAAAGTAGTTAACAAAAAAATATTATGATTGAGCCATGGAAGAATAAGGCCTCTTAAGGCTTTTGACATGTGTTTTCTTAGATGGGAAATTATATGTTGGAAAAAATGAAATTGTACATTAGTCAATCAAGGCAACATTAATTAAATTGGGGAGAATAGTATGAACAATTCAATCTTGGATAATACTTAATCAAAGGAAGAATAACAAACAATATGGATAGTGTGAAGTAAATTTGAGATAGGAAATTTTCCAGACCATCTAATTACTCATCTTCTCAATTTTCTCTGCCGTAAGTGACAGCACATTCACTGTCATCATCTAAGTTAATGAGAAACCAGGGGCTAAAAGATCATCGCTAAAACTGAGCTTGCCAGTAGGGGAAATCAAAGTGGAACACAGGAAGAGGAAAGGTTAGATTTTAAAGAGGAAAAATTGTTTCTCAGAGATGACATGCATTCAGAAAAACATAAAATGAATTTGATCTGAGTTGGGAATTCAAAACATAAGAGCTTTAAGGGATTGCTCAAATCCCAGTGCCTACATTTAAGAAATATGTTTTCCAACTTGGAGATTTAGAAAATAAAAACTACATGTCAGTAGAGAACTGGAGATAGGGCTTTTTGGCTTCTGGAAAGTCTTGAATGAGTCACTTAGTGTCATATGAGAAATAGGTGTTATTCCTACAAAATCCATCATACTATAAAGGCAAAGCACTGCAAAAGACCTTTAAAAGTCAACCTAAACATCGTCCTGTTTGCACACATGCCAATTTGAAAATTACTCCAGGCCAGTTTTATAAGGCTTTAATAAATATTTCTTCATTCCATTAATAATCTGGTATAGTACTTAACAGTTTTCACTGTCAGAAAAGTCTTCCTTATATATTATTTAAATTCCTTCTGAGATTCCTTTCTTTCTTTCTTATTTCCTTTCTTTCTTCCTTGCTTTCTTTCAATTCAGTCTTCCATAGAGATGGAGAACAGCTGGTCATCATAAATTATATGGTGGTTCATCTTTTATATAATTGGTAAAGAATAATTTCTCTCACTTTCAAGATGCAAGTAATATAACCAGTGTTGAAAAATTAGGGAAACAAATAAGCAAAAAGAAAATTACCACCCCAAATCCTACTACTCAGTTACTCAGTGGTTACAGTTATAAATATTTTTGTGGTATTTTTTAGACTGTTCCCTATCTAAATTATGTATGTTTTACATAATATATTATGATCGTTTTGCCATATTCATAAAATTATAAATTTTATTATGTGTTGCAGAATTATTTCTCAAGTTGATTGACTAAAGTAGAAAAACAGATATAAAACACACTAGCAACTAGATTACAACATACAAAGTACTATAATAAAAATATTGTAAAATATTAGTGTAACAAAGCAGTATTTTTTTTCCTAATAACAGTCTGGTAGAAACAGGGAAGACTCCATCCAGATGATGTCATTTTAGTCAATACTAAATAAGGATGAATAGAAGTTCCTTTAACAGAAAATGGAAGACAATAAAAACAGAAAAAAGAATCATGTATAGGCATAAAGTATAAGAAAATGTGAGTTTGGCTATAACAGTTGGTAAAAGAAATGCAAAGTCTCCTGAGTCCAGCTTTCAACAGCAGGATATATTTATCCTTTCTCACCTTTTCTTCTATGCATGGTATAAAAATACAGCCCAGGTCTTCCATGGTAAAGCTATGGTTACACCTCAGAGGATAGCTTTAGTCTCTTCCTCTCATGCATCAGGAATTATAAGATTTCTTGTGAACATGCAGTTGATAATGGAGTTATCACAGAAGACACTGAGAGATAAAGTTAGCTTTTAAAAATATTTAACTTTTTGTTTATGGATTAAGTTCAAAGAACACTAGATAATGGAAAATTATTTTGATTCCAAGCTTCTTTCACTTATGCATGTGACCTGATTAAAACTAGTGAAATTCAGAGGAAGGTGGCCAAAAGGCACAAGCTTCCAGTATAAGATAAATAACTACTAGGGATGTAATGTAATGTACAGCATGATGACTATAGATAACACTGCTGCATGATACATAAGAAGATTAAGAGAGTAGATACTAAGAGTTCTCATCACAAAGAGAATTTTTTTCTTTTCTCTTTATTGTAGCTACATGAGATGATGGATGTTAACTAAACCTATTATGGTAATTATTTAAAATATATGTAACTCAAACCATCATGCTGTATACTTCAAATTTATGTCTTAAACTTATAAACTTATACAGTATATCAATTATTTCTCATTAAAACTGGAAAGTAATACTTAAATTATCAGAGCCTCAAGAGCCTCATCCCTGAAAAGAGGTAATAATAAAATCTACTTATACAGGGACTATAAAAATTAAGATGGACATGGTGGCATTATAAGGAATTCCAGTTGGGCTCATTAATTCCATATGTTAGGTATCAAGATTGTCTCTTCTTTTCCCAATCCTCACATATCGTGTCAAGGTATTTTACCCAACCATCCAGGAATTTACAAGCATCCACAGTATTTGGTAAAGCAATATTGCAGGCAGATATATTATAAGGAGTTTAGTAAGTTTTGCATCTCACAAAATGCCTGGACATCTCATTGACAAATTAAGTATTTTTAATTTGGATAATTTCATAAGGACTAATTCAACTCTGAATTCTGAATTATTTTTAATCGCTTTGTGGAGATATAGTTGACATACAACCTTGTGTAAGTTCAAAGTGTGCAAGGTGATGATTTGAAATATGTATGTATTGAAAATATATTATAAAGTTAACTAACACCTCCATCCCATCACACAATTACCATTTTTTTGTATGGGTATGATGAGACTATTTAAGATGTGTTCTCTTAGACTACCTTCAAGTATATAATACAGTATTGCTAACTATAGTCACCATGCTGTATATTAGATCTTCAGAACTTATTTATCTTAAGATAGGGAAGTTTGTGCCTTTGACCAACATCTTTCCATTTCCCTCACCCCCAAGCCCTGGCAATCACTATTCTAGTCTGTTTCCAACTGTGAATTCTTTAAACACAAGGAATAGATTTCAAACCTGTTTAAGTAGGAGAGTTTTATTTCCCCCTGTTTTTCTCTATTTGGGTTCAGATGCTGTAGTTCAAGTTTTCTCTTCGAATGTTCTTACAGATTTTCTTCTTCTCAAAGACTCTGTTTGATGCAAGAGAGTATGTTTTTCACTTACCTTCTGAAACCCTGCAGGAACAAAACCTCAGAACTGGATCCAAGTGTTATATTTATATATATTCCGTATGCTTTCTCAAAAGATGTTTTATCGGCACCTGCTTGCATGGATCGAACAGAAAATAATAAATCCATAAATGATGCTGAATATATAAGGCAAGAAACTATATGCTTCTCCCCCTAGGAAGACCACAGTAGAAAGATTGTGGTGCCTTCTGGAAATTTCAAAGTATAGAGGTGCAAGTGGACGGCAGAAGCCAACATTGAATGAGCACATATTTGGTGCCATATTGTCCCAGGTGATTCATCTACATTCTATCAGCTAATTCTCACAACCAACCTGACACAGAGTTCTTAATATGAAAATTCTGAGATGTAGAGCATTGAGAAACAAGACTAAAATCAAACAGTAAGGTAAAGTAGCACTGTATGGCAAGATTCAACTTTGTAGGTCTTTTCTGTAAGAAGTTTTCTCCTTAATAAAGAAGAACTATCTTATAATGTAGATACTGGAAGTAAAGGGGGAGAGGCAGGACACTTCTCCAAATTAATCTCAGTAGCATTATAAATTTATCTACTGATCTCATTGAGTAAGACCTACTTGCCCAGGCTGGAAGCTTCCATTTACTTGGCTTGCTTCTCTGAAGCTTTAATCCTATTAAAATACATGGTAGTCATTTTAAAAACTGTTTTCCACATGCATTTTCAGATATGTGATGTGCCTGACCATTAGGCTTAGAGTCTGACAGAAATCATATACCAGGATAAGTGTAAAATGTGTCTAAAGACAAACAACTATCTGGGTTATAAAGCTCTGCACTGTTGGCTTACTATTAAATTTGAAAAGTAACTTGCTAGTTTCTCCTCTAAGCTGCTACTTGCTGATTTCAGCTGGAAAAATTGGCATCAACTTTCCCTTATCATACTCAGAACAAAGGAATATGGATTTTTTTTATGATCAGAATGTCTGGTAAATATCCATTCCACTGATACTGCAGAGAGCTGATCCATATCTCCTCTGTGTTTCAAATGCATTTGTTTTAGTAAGTGAATAATCAAAAATAAATTACTCTTTCAACAGAAAACTGAGACTTGAACTCATGGGGTGTAAAAGCCTTTCATCATGTTTAAAGGTATCTAGTAGAATGTAATAAAGCAGTGGGCTCTATTCATCCTTCTTTTAACTCATGTGAATTACACCTTAAGAAAACAGGGTTGTTCATGCCTTGGCTACTTTTCAAAAGAGCCTATTTGCAAGTGAAAACTATATCACAGTACCTACTACATTTTGAAAATTTTTGATATATGCCTTGCAGTTTGGTACTGCACTTACAGTAGGGCCTAACCTATGCATGTGGAATAGACAGGTGTGAAAACACTATTAAAAATGAAGCTTTAGGTCATCTGTCATATGTAAAAAACAGAAGTGTTCTACCTTTTAAACTGAATACAGCTACATTCTAAACCTCTTGTTCACTCTACTTTCTTGAAAATACTAATGCTACTACTATATAATAATAACAATAGAAACAAAAATACATTACTGAACCTCTTCTAAAATGAGTAAATACACAGATAAAATCTTCTTAAGTGATTTCTAAAAATTTTATCCTTTATCTTTCATGTTATCCATTCTAAATGCACTGCTTTAGGGACCCCTGCATGTATATATACATCTACATATACACATGAACACACACATATATCCCTCTAAAAACATCTTCTACCAGCAGAGTTTTCATAATTGTAAAGTTGTAGAATTAAGATCATTTTTGCTCCCTCGTTTTGTGGGTGCTTTTTCTTTGGAGTTCCCTGCAGTACCTACCATAATGGCTTCTGATAGAGACATTTGCTTCTTCTACACTTACGCATTGTTATGAAGTGTAATATTTTTCACATGAAAAAAATATGATGTAGTTACTTATGCAAAGCCATATGTCATATTAGTAGCAGAATTTGAACTTAAAATATCTTTTGATGCCATGGTTCATTCTTATACAGTGTTTAATGTTGTGGTGTTTTATTGACTGTATGCCATTTGTGTAGGTGATGTGATATCCCAAGAAGTTCACACAAATCAACTCTTGTTTAATATATAGATTCCTCCCTGCCCCCCCTCAAACACAAACATACTTCACAGTAGTATAAAAGAGTTCCCCTCCTAGTCCATTATTCCCCAAACCCATCATAATAACCTGATTATAATAATGAATAATGTAATCTATCATGATAATGTAAGAAGAGCATATTTTTCTGTTAATTGTGAGGACATTACCCAGTGATCTTATTTCCATCCAGTGGAGAGTAAATGTCCCCTTTCTCTTTTCTTTCCTGGTATCAAACCAATTCTAACCATCTCTAGCTCATCATCTCCCTGTAACTGTCCAGCGTTCAATCCTAAAAGTGTTAAGATGCTGTTTTCTAAGTTTATATTACTCGTAGAGTTTATTTTTGTTGTTCACACTACTTTTCCTTTTATTTCTAATTGCTAATCTGCTAAAAAATAATATTCAAGAACTGAAAGGAAAATGCTTGAGAATTCTTGTGAATATACTGGTTGGAGCCTAAACTGGCTTGCTGTTCAAGTGAGAGTTGATATATATACATTCATGGCCTAAAGCAGAAAAATGGATCTATTTCTTGGCTGAGAGACATAAAAAGTCTCTTCCATCTCTTTCCTCAGAGGCTTTTTCTTGTCTCTCACACCAAATGTCCCAGGACATAGTAACAGGCATAAAAATTGTGCTTCCTAATCAATTTGCTTCTGCTGTGAGTCTGCAGGGTTACCTTTAAGGCTTTAATAGTTATTAGTTTCCTATCTCTTACTAGCATGCTGTTATATTTTAGGGGTAAAGTCAATTAATAGGATTTCAATGAGAACCAACCAAAATGTTCTTCTTTGTATTACAGAGATAGAGAGCATGAACAAAACAAAGATTCAAAATGAGTATGTCACAAGAAAGACCTACACTGGTTAGTCTTCAGTCTCCAGATAAGTTTTTCTTCCATGCTGTGTTGAGTTAGCCCTCTATATTTCTCTTTATCCTTTCTTTCTGACTCAAATCTGAGCAATTAACCCATTTTTTAGTTTAATTTTCTACTTAGTTTTCCTCTCTTGGAAAACCACTTGACCCAATTAAATGACTAGATCATATTTGCTAAATATGCAGGCCTAAAAACCTAGTTTCATCCAATTGTCTGGTTTTTAGAACCATACTGAGAACAAACCCATCTGTACCTAGAAGCCACCTAGTAACCATGCCTATGTGATTGATATATCAAATGAGAATGCCACTCTATTAATTTATACTAGATACAAAACAAAACCTGGAATACTTATGTCTAGAATAAAGGTGTTAAAAAGCCAAGAATTATCCACAAAATCATATTATGAACATGGAAGGAGAACAAGAAGACTGAATGAAAATTAATTGGCACTGGACAAAATTTAAATAATATAGTATACTGCAAATGCTCTCTCAATCAGCCATCAAATCTCAGCTTGAGCAATTACTAGCTGTGAAGCCTAGACAAATTATTTAACTTCTCTAAATCTTAATATGCTCGTTAGTAAAATGAGAGTGATAATAGTAACTTATCTCATGTATGATGCAGTATGTGAAATACTTAGGACAATGCCTAGCCTGTATTAAATATGAACCTGTGCAATCTCACAATGGGGATCGATGGGGTGGTGGGATCATTAGAGTTAAAGACCTTTAACTAAGGTGGCTTCTCTCCTAGACACTAATTGTATGCAGACATGGACCATGCCTCCCCTTTTATTCTGTTTCCAATAAGCTTTTTGTTATGCATTTTTTTCTTTAAATTTGCGTTAGACGTGTTAGTGAATCTTTTTATGCCTGGGGAAATATTCTGTCCCTTGAAAGTCATCTTGCACATCTGCTGTGAGCTATTCAGCATTGGCTTTTACAGTTTAACTCTTAATATACAGCTCTATTTCCTCACTTCCTCCTCCCATGGAAAACCTTGTTATATCTCTATGCATAAAACCCAATGTTCTCACAGTGACGAAAACTTTTGGATAAAGTCATGTAGTGTCAGTAAAGACTTTAGAAAAGACCAAAAGCTGCAAAAATGACACTATCACAGGGGCTGGAGAGAATGCATTTCATATTAGTAAGCTGATCAGAATCAGTGCCTCAGTACTCTGCAGAGACAAAGTACAAACATTAAAACGCACATATATATTAGGAATTTCCTGACGGTCCAGTGGTTAGGACTCGGCGATTTCACTGCCAATGGCCAGGGTTTGATCCCTGGTTGGGGAATTAAGATTCCACAAGCCACGTGGAACAGCCAAAAAACAAAAACAAAAACACATATACCCTAATCTTGTCAATATTAGGGTTTTTTCTGCCCAAATTATTAAGTATAGTTATCTTTTCCATAATGCTGGTCTATATATTTTTAATCACTGTATATTCTCATTTGCCATTTCAGTTAGAGCAGTAATGTGTTACTTGTCATAACCAGTAAAGCACTATGTCATAGATCTCATTTTGAAAACATTTTTTGCAGGCTGGAAATACGACTGCCAGATTTCTTATTAGATTTAACTTACACAGGAGAAATTGGACATGTATGGCTTGAGAGAATTCTATAGGTCATATCCCAGATGCCCCTCAACCCAGGGTTTCAAGGTCTTACTTTGAGGCACAGTAGATTTCTAAAACATCCACTGGAGTGACTGCTTTGGCTTCCATGCTATCAGGTCTTGACTAATCAGTCCCAAAATTTTGGAAATAAGACTTGGCAAATGAAGATGTATTGATTAAGTGCGTCTGGGAAAATACTTGACAATTATTCCCTCTTAAAAAAATACAGATAGATGATGGATAGAGAGATGTGTGTGTGTGTATGTAATTTTAAAATGTACAAATATACATGAAAATAATCCATCATTTCAATAGCTTCATTTCATATAATGACATAAGAAGAGGGGATTCTTTCCCACTCTGTTGTCCACATGTACTACCACTATTGCATACTTCTCATGTGGTGTTGACTGAATTCTAATCACACGGAGGGGACAGTTATTATCATTTCCAGGTTTCAGATGGGTAGGATGAAATTCAGAGAGTTTTGAAAATTAAGACCAATCTCTCAGTAAATGGAAAATTGGGCTTCAAACCCAGGTTTTCTAGTTTTGTGTTCAGTGTCCTTTTGATTCCTTCAATTTTGAAATAAAAGTACTTGCATAAAAACATGTATTTTCATTTTAAACAGTGTTTATAAAGTAATACTTGTGGTAGAGAGGTAAATATATTGTAGTAGGGAGAGAATTAGTCAGCTAAAATTTTTAACAATTTTGAAAGATGGAGTTGAAGATGAATGTGCATATAAAAGCTTTTCTAGATAAAGTGTTCATGGAATTTGAAGAGGGTGTCAGAGGAGGAAATTAAGGAATAGAATTTTAAGATCTATCATCAGAGTTTCAGAGAAATCAGAGCTCATGATTGTGATGCCCAAAGGAATAAGAATGTAAACCAAGCAGTAGACAAACTAAATGAGATAAGATTGTGAGTACTTGCAGTGATAATACAATGCTGTGTGTGTGCATGGGCAGGACCTTTAATTTACCAGGAAATGAAAATCAAGGTATGACTCTCTTTTGCATATCTTCATTGCCACTTTGAGCTCCATATAGTCTTTGTTGCAATTACTTCTGAGCATACAGTGAGAAATTCACATTGCCTGTCTGTCATTTTGGGGTACAGAAATTAGTCTGAACTTGTTTTAGGAAAAGTGAAAATAGATTTGAAGTTACTTTATTTCTTTCAAACAGCATTTAAATTTTAAAAACGTTTAAATTCACTGCTTAGGGAAAATCAAATCATATGGAATCACAGAGGCTAATATGTGATAGAAATTACTGGGTTATACCCTGGTTGTGTCATTTATATCAAAAGAAGTGCTGTGACAGAAATTTCCAAGACTTTCACATTGAAAATTACAGTTGGGAGAAAAAGGTTTTCACAAAAATAAAGAGCAATAAATAAATAAAAATAACATTATGTTTGTACTCACGAGGTAGTCGTGTTGGGTCCCCTTAAGTGTTTGGAAATCTGATCATCAGTCTTCCCCTAAAGGTTTTGAAATGACGCTGTTGAAATCTGTGATCAGCAAGCATGCTTTTACTCTCATTACTCTTTCTGTTTTATTTTTCCTCTCTGCAGACAAATTCAGCTGCATCCTTCCTGCCTCCTCCTCCAGCCTGTCCTTCCCTAAAGAATCTTTTCTATGATGTTGAAAGTGGTATGTTCTCTTCAAAGGAGGTCGAAACAAATGAACATATTCAGAGAATATTGTACTGTTTTCCATGACTGAAAGGAAAATATTTTCTTCCTGTCTGTGTGTTCATTCGTGAGAAATACAAGAAGGGTAATCAGAGGGAGTCTTTAATATATTTGTGAATATTGCTCTCAAGTGTTTTATGACAAATGTGCAAGTGGATGGAACTAGATGGCATTTTGGAAAACAATCTTGGACTGACATTCTAAGGAATTTAATTTTACCTGTGTGTAATGTGCAAAGATTTTTATACAAAGGAGGCCATCTCTTGCTTACTTCAATAGATTGCTTATTAATTTAAATGGACTTGAAAATAAGATTAAGGAAGTAACAATATCATGATTTTGCTAAATTTCTACTGATAGATGCAAAATGAATTGCTACCACATTTTAACATTGTGGCCTGTGCATATGATGAATATTTTTGATACCTACAAAGATACTTTTTGAGACTCTACTATTGCCAGACACATTTCTAGGGTATGCAAGAGAAAATGAACTAAGCAAAACTCTCTAGCTTTGTAGAGCTTTCATTTTATTTAGGGAGAGGGTTGAGAAATTAAAGTGATGATTAGAGTTTAAGAATTAATTTTTTTTATTTTAAAGAAAAGGGGATTAGAGTATGAGAAGTATAAGAAAGTGACATTTAAATAAATCTCTGAGGAAATGATGGAGCCATATGCAAAGAGCATCTCAGATAATGAAGGTGAAAGTGTAAAGTGACCTGAGGTAGAGGTGTCTTGGAGGCTGGAGGAAGGGTGAGGAGACCCATGTGTCTACAGTGGAGTGATCCAGCTGGAGTTGTAGGAGATGAAATCTGAGAGGCAACCTGGCCAAATAACCATGTAAGACCCTATTGATCATTTCCAGGGCACTGTATTTTACTTTGAGTGAGGTAAAAATTCTTTGGAGGATTTTGATCACAGAAATAAAGTAGAGTAAGAAAACTGATCAAACACATTCCAAATCAAAAAATGGTGGTGAAGAGAAAAACAAATACAGTATGCTAACACATATATATGGAAACTAAAAAAAAAAAAAAAGAAAGAAAATTGTTTTGAAGAACCTAGTGGCAGGACAGGAGCAAAGACACAAATGTAGAGAATGGACTTGAGGACATGGGGAGGGGGGAAGGTTAAGCTGGGACAAAGTGAGAGAGTGGCATGGACATATATACACTACCAAATGTGAAATAGATAGTGGGAAGCAGCCACATAGCACAGGGAGATCAGCTTGGTGCTTTGTGACCTCCTAGAGGGGTGCGATAGGGAGGGTGGGAGGGAGAGGCAAGAGGGAAGAGATATGGGGATATATATTTTTATATAGATGATTCACTTTGTTATACAGCAGAAATTAACACACTGTTGTAAAGCAATTATACTCCAATAAAGGTGAAAAAAAAAGTGGTGCAATGTAAGCCAGGGAAAAAGAGATGCACAAAAAATTAATACCAAGATACAGATTGAAATACACAGAGCATTAGCTCTCCCAACAAGACTTCTATTATTTGTTTGTTGGTTCCTTTTGATTTGATGAAAGACTCTTCTGAGTGTACATGGTCTGTAACTGAGTTGTAGAGTAGGGCAAGACAGGAAAGCAGAGTATTTAGCAATAAATAAAGTTTTCACATGGTTTTCAATTGTCTTTAAATGTCTTTAAATTTTCAAATGTCTAATCTTTTCATCTATCTTTACTGCACATATGTGGACTAGAGAAAACTGTACATGAGTTGGGGGAAGGAGATGTGGAGAGCAGTCATTTTCTCAGAACACATTATACTTGGTCCAGGCTGCATTCATATTGAAGATATGGGTGATAATATCTAAAAATCAGTGAGCACCAAGTGCCAGGCATTGTTGTATTTTTCAAATATTATTTTATTATAGTAAGAACACAACATGAGATGTACTCTTTTAATGATTTTTTTTAAGTGTACCTTATTGTTGACTACAGGTATAATGTAGTAGAGCAATATAGTCTCACTTGTCTATTTTTGCTTTTGTTGCCTGTGTTTTTGGTGTCATATCCAAAAAATAATTGTTGAGAACAATGTCAAGGAAATTTTTCCTTATGCCTTCTTATGGTTTCAGGTCTAACATTTAAATTGTTAATCCATTTCCAGCTAATTTTTGTAAGTGGTGTAAGATAGGGGTCCAGTTTCATTTTCTTGCACATGGATATCCAATTTTCGCAGGATCATGTATTGAAGAAACAATCCTTTCTCCATCGTGTATTCTTGGTGCCCTTGTCAAAGATTAGCTGACCACATATGTATGGTTTTTATTTTTGGACCCTCTAATCTGTACCATTGGTCTATATGTATACCTTTATATAGTGCTACACTGCTTTGATTACTGAAACTTCGTAATGTATTTTGAAATCAGGAAGTGTGATGCTTCCAGCTTTGTTTTTTCTCAGGATTGATTTGTCTCTTCCTGGTCTTTTGTGGCTCCATATAAATTGCATGTTATTTTTTCTATTTCTGTAAAAAATGCTATAAGGATTTGGTTAGGGATTACATTGAATCTATAGATCACATTTGGTAGTATGGACAATTTGACAATATTAAATTTTCTATCCATGAACACAGTATGTCTTTCCATTTGTTTGTATCTTTATTTCATCAATTTGTTTATCTTTATTTTTGGGGGTGGGTATAGTTGTTTTCAATTTTGTGTTAGTTTCTACTGTACAGTGAAGTGGAGTTCCCTATGCTGTACAGCAGGTTCTCATTAGTTATGTATTTTATACAGATTAGTGTATATATGTCAATCCCAATCTCCCAATTAATCCCACCCTCCCCCTTCCCCCCTTGGTGTCCATATGTTTGTTCTCTACATCTGTATCTCTGTTTCCGCCTTGCAAAGCTGCTCGTCTGTACCGTTTTTCTAGATTCCACATATATGTGTTAATATATTATATTTGTTTTTCTCTTCCTGGCTTACTTCACTTTGTATGACAGTCTCTAGGTACATCCATCTCTCTACAAATGACCAAATTTTGTTCTTTTTATGGCTGAATAATATTCCAATGTATATATAGACCACATTTTCTTTACCCATTTATCTGTCGATGGACACTTAGGTTGCTTCCATGACCTGGCTATTGTAAATAGTGTTGCAATGAACACCGTGATGCATATGTCTTTTTGAATTATGGTTTTCTCAGGGTTTATGCCCAGTAGTGGGATTTCTGGGTCATATGGTAATTCTATTTTTAATTTTTTAAGGAATCTCCCAACTGTTCTCTATAGTGGCTGTATCAATTTACATTCCCACCAACAGGGCAAGAGGGTTCCCTTTTTTCCACACCCTCTCCAGCATTTATTATTTGTAGATTTTCTGATGATGCCCGTTCTAACCAGTGTGAGGTGATACCTCATTGTAGTTTTGACTGCATTTCTCTAATAATTAGTGATGTTGAGCATCTTTACATATGACTCTTGGCCATCTGTATGTCTTTTTTGGAGAAATGTCTATTTAGGTTTTCCACTCATTTTTTGATTGTTTTTTTTTGTTTTTTTGATATTGAACTACATGAGCTGTTTATATATTTTGGAGATTAATCCGTTGTCTGTTGCTTCATTTGCAAATATTTTCTCCCATTCTGAAGGTTGTCTTTTCATCTTGTTTATGGTATCCTTTGCTGTGCAAAAGCTTTTAAGTTTAATTAGGTCTCATTTGTTTATTTTTGTTTTTATTTCCATTACTCTAGGAGGTGGGTCAAAAAAGATCTTGCTGTGATTTATGTCAAAGCATGTTATTCCTATATTTTCCTATAAGAGTTTTATAGTGTCCAGTCTTCATCAATGTTTTATAATTTTCAGCATACCAGTCTTCCACTTCCTTAGCTAAATTTATTTCAGAGTATTTTATTATTTTTGGTGCTATTGTAAATAGAATTTGTTTTCCCAATTTCCTTTTCAAATAGTTCAATGTGTATATAGACAAAACTAACTTTTGTATTTAATTTTGTATTCCGCACCTTTGCTGAACTCATCTATTAGTTCTAACAGCGTTTTTTTTTCTTTTCTTTTTTTTTAATGGTGTCTTTACTGTTCTCTATGCATTAAATCCTACTGTCTGAAAACAAGAAGATGTTTACATTTTTCTTTTTGATGTGGATAACTTTTATTTTTTTTCTTGCCTAATTTTTCTGGCTAGGACTTTCAATAATCTGTTGAATAGAATCAGCAAGAGTGGGCATCCTTGTTCCTTATCTTAGAGGGAAAGCTTTAATTATTTTCACAATTAAGTATAATATTTGCTGTGGCCTTTTCATATATGACCTTTATTGTGTTCAGGTACATTCTTTCACTTCTTAGTTTGTTGAGAGTTTTATCATGAAAGGATTTTTAATTATTTAAAATGCTTTTTCTTCTTTTATTGAGATGTTTATATGCTTTTTATCCTTTATTCTGTTAATGTATTGTATCATATTCATTAATTTTCATATGTTAGACCAACCTTGCATTTCAGGCATAAATCCCATTTAGTCATGATGTATGATCCTTTTTATATTCTGTTGGATTCAGTTTGCTAGTTTGTTGAGGATGTTTGCATAAGTGTATATATATATTCATCAGGCTATTGGCTTGTCTCTTTCTCCTCTTGTGATGTCTTTGCTTTAGTATCAGGATAATGCTGGCCTCATAAAAATAGTTTGGAACTGTTTCTTTCTTTTCAATTTCTTGCAAGTGTTTGGGAAGGATTGGTATTAATCCTTCTTTAAATATTTGGTAGAATTCACAAGTGAAGCCATCTAGTCCTGAGGTTTTCATGGTTGGGACACTTTTTATTAAGGATTCAATCTCCATAGAAATTATAGGTCTGTTCAGTCTTTCTATTTCTCCATAATTTAGTCTTGTTAGGTTGTATGCTTCTATGAATTTATCCATTTCTTCTAGATTATGCAGTGTGCTGGTATACAATTGTTCATCGTAGCCTCTTGTAATCCTTTTTATTTATGTGGCATCAGTGTAATGTCTCTTCTTTAGTATATAATTTTATTTGAGTCTTCTCTATTTTTTTCTTAGTTTGATGATTTGTCATTTTTGTTAATATTTTCAAAAAAACGACTCCATTATATTTTCTATTATTCTCTATTTTCTATTACATATATTTCTATATTAATCTTTCTTGTTTTATTTTTATGCTTAGTTTGTTCTCCTCTTTTTAGGTCCTGGAGATGTAAACATAGGCTGCTTATTTGAGCTTTTCTTTTATAATGTAGGGATTTATTGCTATGAACTTCTCTCTTAGTACTGCTTTAATTGCACTCCATAAGTTTTGGTATGTTGTGTTTTCATTTTCATTTGTCTCAGTGTATTTTCTAATTTCCTTTTTTATTTCTTCTTTGACTCAACAGTTGTTCAAGTGTGTATTGTTTAATTTCCACATATTTGTGAGTTTCCAGTTTTCCTTTTTCTATCAATTTCTAGTTTCATTTCATTGTGGTTGGAAAAGTTCCTTGGTATGATTTCATCTTCTTGATTTTGTTACAACTTGTTTTGTGACATAACATAAGATCTAGTCTGGGGAAAGATCTGTGTGCACTTGAGAAAAATGTATATGCTGCTGTTGGGAGAAATGTTCTGTATATGTTCTTTATGTCCATTTGTATATAATGCTGTTCAAGTTCTCTGTTAACTTATTGAATTTCTGTCCAGATGTTCTTCCCACTATTGAAAATTGGTTATTGAAGTACCCTACCATTATTGTTCTCCGTTCAGTTCTTATAATGTTTGCTTTATATATTTAGGTGTCTAATTTTGGCTGCATATATATTAATAATTATTATATCTTCCAGGTGGGTTGACCTTTTTATCATTATATAATGTCCACCTTTATCTCTTGTGAAAGTTTTTGATTAAAATTTATTTTTCCTGATATAAGTATAACCACCCCTCCTTTCTCTTGGTTATTTACATGGAATATTTAACAGCCCTTTACTTTCAGCCTATGTGTATGCTTAACCTAAAGTGACGTTTTACAGAAAGTATATCATTGTGTTTATTTTTTTAAATTCACTCAGCCACTCTATGTCTTTCTATTGGGGAGTTCAAACCATTCACATTTAATGTAAAGTAACTATTGATAGGCAATGGTTTGTTATTGTCATTTTGTTAATTGTTCTCTGTTAGTCTTGTAGTTCTTTTGCCTGTCTTTTCCTCTCATAATGTCTCCCTTTGTGTTTTGTTGAGCTTTTTGTATTGGTTCCCTTGTTTCTTTTGTGTACCATCTATAGGTATTTTGTGTGTGTGTGGTTACCTAGGGAATTTCATAAAATATCTTACATTTATAACGGTCTACTTAAGCTGATGACAACTCGCATTTCTCTTCCCTAAGAGTCAAAGACAGAGTTAGAATTTTGAAAGTAGCAAGGGAAAAATAAATTGTCACATACAAAGGAACCCCCATAAGACTATTAGTGGATTTTTCAGCAGAAACCTTGCAGCCAAGGAAAAAGTGGAGTGATACATTCAAATTGCTGGAAAAACAAACAAATAAAAAAAGAAAAATTGCCTAATGAAGAATACTATGCTTGGAAAAACTGTCCTTCAAAAATGAAGAAGAGATAAAAATTTTCCCAGACAAACAGAAGCTTAGGGAGTTCATTACCACTAGAACTGTCTTACAAGAAATACTATAGGAATTCTTCAGTTTGAGATCAAAGAATGCCAGATATTGTTTTGAAATATTTGTATATTATGTTTAATTATCACAACAATACTATGTGATATATATTCTTTCCATACCTATCTATATAACAGATCTTTACCATTTTGTGGCCATAGTATATTTGAAGCACCATTCCTGAATTTTGGTAATTTCTCCATTGTGAGTTATGATTTCCCAAGGTAGAAGCCAAATATTTGATTTCCCAACCTCCTTTACGTCAGATGACCCACATTCCTCCATTAGATGCACTCACAGAAAAAAATAATATAAATAAGGAAGAGTTCAGTTGACTCTATTTTTTCTGGCAAAGAGGTAGAGCACAATAACTAGATCACATAATAGTGATGGGGTTCTAGTAATATTGTCCTGTCTCTGCTCCATGTCCAATGCTGCAAGCTGTGGTTTCTGTGAGCATTGGCCTTGCCTGTGAAATGTGTGATTCAGTGGTTTTTGCCACTAAAACTAGTGTCATGCCTCTGGTTCTGCATCTATAACTCTGAAATCTTCAAGATTCTGTGAGTTGTACAGTGTCTTCTGAAAACAGAGGTTGGCAATGCCTGTTTTTGTAAATAAAGATTTTTTTGAACATAGGCACAACTATTTATTTATATATCGTCTGTGGATATTTTTGTCAGTCTTGAGTGTTCTCAGAAGAGACCATCTGGCCCACAAGTCTAAAATATTTACTCTTAGGCTCACAGAGAAAAAGGTTTCCAAACCCTGCTTTAATAAATACCTTTTTGCTTTAGTTAGCTAGACTGAGTTGTGCTGTGTGTGACTAAGAACCTGATTGATATAATCCATTTTAAAAAATGAGGAAACCTGGACAAAATGAATTTAGATTATGTTCTCCAGTTCATATATATTTAGTAAGTAGTATAACCAGGATATAAACCTCAAGGACTCACCTCTAGAGCCCAAATTTTTAAATAATACTATATTTCTTCTGATATATATATATATATATATATATATATAAAAACATCTTTATTGGAGTATAATTGCTTTACAATGGTGTGTTAGTTTCTGCTTTATAACAAAGTGAATCAGTTATACATATTCATATGTCCCCATATCTCTTTCCTCTGGTGTCTCCCTCCCTCCCACCCTCCCTATCCCACCCCTCTAGGTGGTCACAAACCACTGAGCTGATCTCCCTGTGCTATGCGGCTGCTTCCCACTAGCTCTCTATTTTAAGTTTGGTAGTGTATATATGTCCATGCCACTCTCTCACTTTGTCACAGCTTACCTTTACCCCTACCCATATCCTCAAGTCCATTCTCTAGTAGATCTGTGTCTTTATTCTCATCTTACCCCTAGGTTCTTCATGACCTTTTTTTTTCTTCTTAGATTCTATATATATGTGCTATCATACAGTATTTCTTTTTCTCTTTCTGACTTACTTCACTCTGTATGGAAGACTCTAGGTCCATCCACCTCACTACAAATAATTTCATTTCTTTTTATGGCTGAGTAATATTCCATTGCATGTATGTGCCACATCTTCTTTATCCATTCATCTGTTGATGGACACTTAGGTTGCTTCCATGTCCTGGCTACTGTAAGTAGAGCTGCAATGAACATTTTGGAACATGTCTCTTTTTCAATTACAGTTTTCTCAGGGTATATGCCCAGTAGTGGGATTCCTGGGTCATATGGTAATTCTATTTTTAGTTTTTTAAGGAAGCTCCATACTGTTCTCCATAGCGGCTGTATCAATTTACATTCCCACCAACAGTGCAAGAAGTTTCCCTTTTCTCCACACCCTCTCCAGCATTTATAGTTTCTAGATTTTTTGGTGATGGCCATTCTGACTGGTGTGAGATGATATCTCATTGTAGTTTTGATTTGCATTTCTCTAATGATTAATGATGT
>NC_041229.1:42590690-42591256 GCF_002837175.3 Physeter macrocephalus
ATTTTAAGTTTGGTAGTGTATATATGTCCATGCCACTCTCTCACTTTGTCACAGCTTACCTTTACCCCTACCCATATCCTCAAGTCCATTCTCTAGTAGATCTGTGTCTTTATTCTCATCTTACCCCTAGGTTCTTCATGACCTTTTTTTTTCTTCTTAGATTCTATATATATGTGCTATCATACAGTATTTCTTTTTCTCTTTCTGACTTACTTCACTCTGTATGGAAGACTCTAGGTCCATCCACCTCACTACAAATAATTTCATTTCTTTTTATGGCTGAGTAATATTCCATTGCATGTATGTGCCACATCTTCTTTATCCATTCATCTGTTGATGGACACTTAGGTTGCTTCCATGTCCTGGCTACTGTAAGTAGAGCTGCAATGAACATTTTGGAACATGTCTCTTTTTCAATTACAGTTTTCTCAGGGTATATGCCCAGTAGTGGGATTCCTGGGTCATATGGTAATTCTATTTTTAGTTTTTTAAGGAAGCTCCATACTGTTCTCCATAGCGGCTGTATCAATTTACATTCCCACCAACAGTGCAAGAAGTTTCCCTTT
>NC_041229.1:42591318-42622481 GCF_002837175.3 Physeter macrocephalus
TTCTGACCAGTGTGAGATGATATCTCATTGTAGTTTTGATTTGCATTTCTCTAATGATTAATGATGTTGAGCATTCTTTCATGTGTTTGTTGGCAATCTGTATATCTTTTTTGGAGAAATGTCTATTTAGGTCTTCTGCCCATTTTTGGATTGGGTTGTTTGCTTTTTTGTTATTGAGCTGCATGAGCTGCTTGTAAATTTTGGAGATTAATCCTTTGTCAGTGGTTTCATTTGCAAATATTTTCTCACAATCTGAGGGTTGTCTTCTGGCCTTGTTTATGGTTTCCTTTACTGTGCAAAAACTTTTAAGTTTCATTAGGTCCCATTTGTTTATTTTTGTTTTTATTTCCATTTCTCTAGGAGGTGGATCAAAAAGGATCTTGCAGTAATTTATGTCAAAGAGTGTTCTGCTATGTTTTCCTCTAAGAGTTTGATAGTGTCGGGCCATACATTTAGGTCTTTAATCCATTTTGAGTTTATTTTTCTGTATGGTGTTAGAGAGTGTTCTAATTTCATCTTTTACATGTACCTGTGCAGTTTTCCCAACACCACTTATTGAAGAGGATGTCTTTTCTCCACTGTATATTCTTGCCTCTTTTATCAAAGATAAGGTGACCATATGTACATGGGTTTATCTCTGGGATTTCTATCTTGTTCCATTGATCTATATTTCTGTTTTTGTGCCAGTACCATACTGTCTTGATTACTGTAGCTTTGTAGTATAATCTGAGGTCGTGTTTCCATACAAATTGTGAAATTTTTTGTTCTAGTTCTGTGAAAAATGCCAGTGGTAGTTTGATAGGGATTGCATTGCATCTGTAGATTGCTTTGGGTAGTAGAGTCATTTTCACAATGTTGATTCTTTGAATCCAAAAACATGGTATATCTCTCCATCTATTTGTATCATCTTTAATTTTTTTCATCAGTGTCTTATAATTTTCGGCATACAGGTCTTTGGTCTCCTTAGGTAGGTTTATTCCTAGATATTTTATTCTTTTTGTTGCAATGGTAAATGGGAGTGTTTTCTTAATTTCATTTTCTGATTTTTCATCATTAGTGTATAGGAATGCCAGAGATTTCTGTGCATTAATTTTGTATCCTGCTACTTTATCAAATTCCTTGATTAGCTCTAGCAGGTTTCTGGTAGCATCTTTAGGATTTTCTATTTATAGTATCATGTCATTTGAAATCAGTGACAGCTTTACTTCTTCTTTTCCAATTTGGATTCCTTTTATTTCTTTTTCTTCTCTGATTGCTGTGGTTAAAACTTCCAAAACTATGTTGAATAAGAGTGGTGAGAGTGGGCAACCTTGTCTTGTTCCTGATCTTAGTGGAAATGGTTTCAGTTTTTCACCATTGAGGATGATGTTGGCTGTGGTTTTGTCATATATGGCCTTTATTATATTGAGGAAAGTTACCTCTTTGCCTATCTTCTGCAGGGTTTTTATCATAAATGGTTTTTGAATTTTGTCTAAAGCACTGAGATTGAAACGGTGATTAAAACTCTTCCAACAAACAAAAGCCCAGGAGCAGATGGCTTCACAGGCGAATTCTATCAAACATTTAGAGAAGAGCTAACATCTATCCTTCTCAAACTCTTCCAAAATATAGCAGAGGGAGGAACACCCTCAAACTCATTCTATGCAGCCACCATCACCCTGATACCAAATCCAGACAAAGATGTCACAAAGGAAAAAAATTACAGGCCAATATCACTGATGAATATAGACGCAAAAATCCTCAACAAAATACTAGCAAACAGAATCTAACAGCACATTAAAAGGATCATGCACCATGGTCAAGTAGGGTTTATTCCAGGAATGCAATGATTTTTCAATATACACAAATCAATCAATGTGATACACCATGTTAAAAAATTGAAGGAGAAATACCATATGATCATCTCAATAGATAAAGAGAAAGCTTTCTTCTGTTATATTTTATGCTTGCTTTAGAGTTGATAATATAAAGTTTGGGGACTCGACTCAAGTTTTCAGTTTTCATTTATATATGCATTGATAGAATCTTGACAAATTTAGAAACTATATCCATTTAGCTTCATCTTTTTAGGGCTGGGGTCAGATTAAGGCTTTCTTAGTCAAAGTAGTTTTTTTCCTAATCCTGGGTTGTGATTTGAAACTAATCTTGTTTAAAATTGTGCTAATTATATTTAACTATTTTTTAATCCTGATATATTACATAAACTAGTTTCTTTTTGGCTATTATTAGTGGTACTAATATCCTTCCAAAAGCATATTCATTATCAAATCTTAATTGATTAGTTCAATGACAGGCTAAACTAGAAGCTCCTGCTTTCAGAAGCAAATGGTGGTGTAACCAAATTAATCTGTGTAAGAAGCATAAATAGCATCAAATCACTAGGTGATGATAGTGTCCAGTGTAATCTTTCTGTAGATTAAAAAAAATTATGAAATTGTAAAATGCAAAAGTCCTGAAGTTTAATTCATGTGAGAGGAACTTGCCTTTCAAAATAAGCATTTGAGAAATTGACTTGAAAATATAAAAATAAAAACAAAAATGACAGGAAATCTAAGCTCAGGACTAGTTTCCTCACGATCTGCAGCCAATCTTCATTGCCTATAAATTTGATCACACACCTTGCCCATTTATAAATTCCAGTCTTTTCATACTGATTTCTCTCTAATTAATGGAATTTTATTTCATGCTTTTCTTTGTTTATTTGTTAGACTTGGTTTCAAAATCCCAACAGAACAATTGGGGAAAGAGACTGATTCCTTACAGGTAAAATATATGGCTTTAATATTAAGAGTTTTAAGTAACTAAAAATATGGAATGAGAAATTTTGTCACCACAAGCTGATGAAGGTCATAAAATATTTAATCCCAGTTACTCCATTGTAATACTCTTTACACAGGAAAATGAATTCCTTTCATTATAAAATTTAGCTAACTGAAAATATTATATGATTGACATATTGTGTGACTCTGAGGAAAGAAGAATAGAAACAAGGGCATTTTGGCTATTGATGTGTATCTTCTCTGAGGAAAGAAAATTAAAGCAAAGTTTAGAAGTTGAAATTCTTATTTAATTGTTTAAATTCTCAGTAAGTTTTTTAGGTCAAGTATTAACTAATGATGAAAGAAATATAACATTAAAAATGTGACATAAATTTCTTTATTTCTAAGTAAAACATGGTGAAAAATCTCTCTTTCTCTCTCTCCCCTCTCTCTCAATATCTATATGTAGAGGTATAAATATAGACATAGATATAGATATATATATAGACATAGATATAGATCTATCTACAATTAAGAAACTGTTCCACAGGTTTTTGGACTCAAAACTACCTAATAATTATATAAATATTAAAAATATCAATGATATACTCACATTGGTACAGGTTACTGAAATGTTTATGAGAAAGCGGGGTTACTTCTCCATTAGTTTGCCTTCTTCTGTCAGTGGGACTTAATGTCGGTAAGATTAAAGGCACCACTTTGTATCACAGGCTAGGTGAAATGGCTCTTTTATGCAAGCAATGTAGAGCAAAGAGTTGGTACTTCAGCTCCGTAGTATGCCCCCTCTTTTCAAGAAATTGATAATTTGTGGAGAAAAAATTATTTCTTGTGCCTTGTTTGTGCTGCAAGGCCATCATTCATCTTATTAAAATGTGCTTATAATAATGCAAGATGTGATTGAATGTCACTCATTTCGATCCCATTGATCACATAGTGTCTGTTGGTCCCAGTGTAATTTGTCAAGGTAAGACATGTTAAAGATGGAAACAAATGAGCTCAGTCATCTCACAATTCCCAAGAACAGAAACTGCTTTTTAAAAATTTTCTGCACATGTTATTGATCCTTGTAGTTATTGAGTCGAGTCCTCAATTAACAATCTGTTGAGTTTGTTACTATATCTGAAAGTCCCATGTGACATGGCATAAAAGAACCCTCAATTGGATTACCATATAACAATAAAAATGAGAACAAAAATTATTAGTTAGCTTTATCTTAATACATATTTTATGGGGCATTTAAAAATATGTAAATGTATGTAATCTGCAACCATGAATTTGACGTTTTGTTCTTGTTTTAGAAAAAAACATTATAACTGCTTCTATATTTACTCTCCAACAGTAGTCTTCATTGCTGGGTACTGACACCAAACAATATATGAAATTTTACTTTAGAAAAATTGTATTTATGAACAGAGGATAGGGAGGGAAAATAAGAAACACAGAGCATGATGAGAAAGATCTTAGAAGCATAAAGGCTTGAATCACAATTACAGGACATTCTATACGGCACCAAAATGATGGTTTCCTTTTTAAGGTTTCTGATAACTCTGAGTATCAGGAGGATTTTTTTCCAAATTACTGTGGAGACAGAGGGGAAAGGATTCTGCTAGAAAGAGTGGCTATTTTAGAACACTAAATCTGTAAGTCTTAGGAATCTACTTAGATGTTTGTTTCAGGAACACAATATAGGGCTCTAGTGGGTTTGGAGTGAGAATCCTTTAATTGATAGTGAGGTCTTTAGGCACTGAGCTTGAAAGTAGGGCCAGGGACACTTAGATCTCAAAAAGGCTCAAAAAAGAAAGTCATGATGCTTTCAAACACAGTGACTGATTCTAATTAAATCTTTGGGCTACAAAGGGAACTTTGCACCCGGCTCTGAATAAACAATGATGTTTAAATGCATTAAACTTTGAGGGACTAAAAGACTAAGTAGACCATTTATGTGCAGCTCTCACCCATTTTGAAGAAGTCTAACCAGAGATATACTTGATGGAGACCTTGATGGGTATTTTAATGAATGTGAAAAGACGTTTAGCTTAGAAGAAAGAAGTAAAAAACTTTTTTTTTCCCTTTACACATTTTATTTTGGTACTGAATCTATTTTAAACCTGTTCATTTAAAATAATCTTGCATTTTATTTGGTAACATATGTGTATTAAATATAATTGGACATGCACTTTTGTGCATTTGTTCCATTATTTTCTTAGGAAAAATCTCTGAAATTAAAATGGCTGGATGAATGTGTTCGTATATTTTAAGACTTGAAGTAGCTTAGTTGAGCTCTAGAAAGGTTGCACCACTCCCCAAAGACTTACTTTTAAGTTTACATTTATTCCTACATTTAACAATTTGCGATTTACAGTTTTTCTCTCTTGGAATCCCCTGAATTAACATTTGTCCTTTCCTTCATGTATTCTTTCCCTATTCACTCCCTAACTCAGTGATAGAAACTAATGTTTGCTCCAAATTATTACAGCTTGGGAGTTTGGGGAGAGACAAAGAAGGCAAGGGTTGACTATGACACCTAAGCATGCAACTGAGCAAGACCACAGTAGCTTGAAAGGGAAGACCCTTGAATGCATCAGGGGAAGCATAGGCTGTGGCTATCACTGGTAACAGCCCTAGGTGAGAAAATAGGGCCCCTCTTATCAAGGATCAATTCCTTTCCATCTTCCCTGGATTACAGCCACCAACTTGTGTTTACCTAAGTTAGACTAATAGATATTTCTCCAGCAAAGATGGATTTATTCAGGATCAGCTGAGTTGCAATTCAGGATCTGCAACCTTGGTGAGCCACGTTTAAGTTCCTACACAGCAAGCCGTGTGTCTGACAGGGTCTTGGTTCTTGGGCCAGGTGTCAGGGATGGGCCTCTGAGGTGGGAAAGCAGAGTTCAGGACACTGGACCACCAGAGACCTCCCGGCCCTATGTAATATCAGTCAACGTGAGCTCTCTCAGAGATCTCCGTTTCAAAGCCAAGACCCAGCTCCACTCAACGACCAGCAAGATACAGTGCAGGACATGCCATGCCAAACAACTAACAAGACAGAAACACAAAATTATGCATTAGCAGACAGGCTGCTTAAAATCATAATAAGTTCACAGACACCTCAAAACACACCACCAGACATGGTTCTGCCCACTGGAAAGACAAGATCCAGCCTCAGCCATCAGAACACAGGCACCAATCCCTTTCACCAGGAAGCCTACACAACCCACTGAACTAATCTTAGTCACTGGGGGCAAACACCAAAAACAACAGGAAATACGAACCTGCAGCCTGCAAAAAGGGGACCCAAAACACAGTAAGTTAAGCAAAAGAGAAGACAGAGAACTATGTAGCAGATGAAGGAGCAAGATAAAAACCCACCAGAACAAACAAATGAAGAGGAAATAGGCAGTTTACCTGAAAAATAATCCAGAGTAATGATAGTAAAGATGATCCAAAATCTTGGAAATAGACTTGAGAAAATACAAGAAACATTTAAAAAAGACCTAGAAGAACTAAAGAGCAAACAAACAATTATGAAAAACCCAATAAATGAAACTTAAAATTCTCTAGAAGGAATCAATAGCAGAATAACTGAGGCAGAAGTACGGATAAGTGACCTGGAAGAAAAAATATTGGAAAAAACTATCACAAAGGAGAATAAGAAAAAAGAATGAAAGAATTGAAGACAGTCTCAGAGACCTCTGGGACACCAGTAAACACACCAACATTCGAAATACAGGGGTCATAGAAGAAGAGAAAAAGAAGAATGAGAAAATACTTGAAGAGATTATAGTTGAAAAATTCACTAAAATGGGAAAAGAAAATCAATTCCAGGAAGTGCAGAGAGTCCCATACAGGATAAATCCAAGGAGAAACACGCCAAGACACATATTAAACAACCTATCAAAAATTAAATACAAAGAAAAAATATTAAAAGCAACAAGGGATGAAGTTGGTAAAGTAGCAGGATACAAATTTAATAAACAGAAATCTTTTGGATTCCTATAAACAAATGATGAAAAACCTGAAAGAGAAATTAAGGAAACATTCCCATTTATCATTACAACAAAAAGAATAAAATACTTAGGAATAAAGTTACCTAAGAAGAGAAAAGACCTGTATACAGAAAACTATAAGACACTGATGAAAGAAATTAAAGACGATACAAACAGAAGGAGACATATACCATGTTCTTGTGTTGGAAAAATCAACATTGTAAAGGTGACTATAATAGCCAAAGCAATCTACAGATTCAATGCAACCTCTATCAAACTACCAATCGCATTTTTCACAGAACCGGAACAAAAACATCCACAATTTGTATGGAAAGACCCCGAAAGGCAAAGCAATCTTGAGAAAGAAAAATGGAGCTGGAGGAACCATGCTCGAAGACATCAGACTATGCTAGAGAGCTACAGTAATCAAGACAGTATGATACTGGCAGAAAAACAGAAATATAGATCAATGGAACAGGATAGAAAGCCCAGAGATAAACTGACGCACATATGTTCATGTTATCTTTGATAAAGGAGGCAAGAATATACAATGGAGAAAAGACAGCCTCTTCAATGAGTGGTGCTGTGAAAACTGGACAGCTACATGCAGAAGAATAAATCTGTAACACTGTCTCATAACATACACAAGAATAAACACAAATTTGGTTAAAGACAAATTTAAAACCTGAAACCTAAAATTTCTAGATGAAAACATAGGCAATACATACAAAATAATAAATTCAAAATGGATTAAAGACCTAAATGGAAGGCCAGACACTATAAAACTCTTAGGGGAAAATACAGGCAGAACACTCTATGGCATAAATCACAGCAAGATCCTTTGTACCCACCTCCTACAAAAATGGAAATAAAAACAAAAATAAACAAATGGGACCTAATGAAACTTCAAAGTTTTTGCACAGCAAAGGAAACCATAAACAAGACCAAAGACAACCCTCAGAATGGGAGAAAATATTTGCAATGAAGCAACTGACAAAGGATTAATCTCTGAAATTTACAAGCAGCTCATACAGTTCAATATCAAAAAAAAAAAAAAAAACCCAATCCAAAAATGGACAGAACACATAACTAGACATTTCTTCACAGAAGATATACAGATTGCCAACAAACACATGAAAGAATGCTCAACATCATTAATCATTAGAGAAATGCAAATCAAAACTACAATTTGATATCATCTCACACCAGATAGAATGGCCATCTTCAAAAAATCTACAAACAATAAATGCTGGAGAGGGTGTGGAGAAAAGGGAACACTCTTGCACTCTTGGTGGTAATGTAAACTGATACAGCTACTATGGATAACAGTATGGAGTTTCCTTAAAAAACTAAAAATAGAACTCCCACACAATGCAGCAATCTCACTATTGAACATGTACCCTGAGAAAACCATAATTCAAAAAGAGTCTTGTATCCCAATGTTCATTGCAGCACTATTTACAATAGCCAGGACATGGAAACAACCTAAGTGTCCATCATCAGCTGAATGGATAAAGAAGATGTGGCACATATGTACAATGGAATATTGCTCAGCCATAAAAAGAAATGAAATTGAGTTATTTGTATTGAGGTGGATGGACTTAGACTCTGTCATACAGAGTGAAGTAAGTCAGAAAGAGAAAAAAAAATACCATATACTAAAACATATATATGTACCATAAAAAAAAATGGTTCTGAAGAACCAAGGGGCAGGACAGGAAGAAAGACACAGATGTAGAGAATGCACTTGAAGACATGAGGAGCAGGAAAGGTAAGCTGAGACGAAGTGACAGAGTGAAATTTACATATTTACACTACCAAATGTAAAAGAGATACCTAGTTGGAAGTTGTTGCACAGCACAGGAGACCAACACGTGTTTTCTGACCACTAACATGGGTTGGATAAGGAGGGTGGGAGGAGGCACAAGAGGGAGGGTATGGGGATATATGTATACGTAGAGCTGATTCACTTTGTTATACAGAAGAAACTAACACAATAATGTAAAGCAATTTTACTCCAATAAAGATGTAAAAAAAGAAAATACCCCCCCAAAACAAAACAAAACAAAAAAGAAACAAGGGAAAAGCAACAAATATCATACAAGGGAATACCCACAAAGTTAACAGCTGATCTTTCAGCAGAAACTCTGCAAGCCAGAGGGAGAGGCAGGATATATTTAAAGTGATGAAAGGGAAAAACCTACAACCAAGGTTACCGTAGCCAGCAAGGATCTCATTCAGATTCAAAGGAGAAATTAAAATCTTTACAGACAAGCAAAAGCTGAGAGGATTCAGCACAAACAAACTAGTTTACAACAATTGCTAAAAGAAGTTCTGTAGGCAGGAAACACAAGAGAGGAAAAGACCCACAATAACAAACTCCAAACAATTAAGAACATGGTAATAAGAAAATACATATCAATAATTATCTTAAATGTAAATGGATTAAATGCTCCAACCAAAAGACATAGACTGACTGAATGGATACAAAAACCAAACCTTTATATATGTTGTCTACAAGAGACCCACTTCAGAACTAGGGACACACACAGACTGAGACTGAAAGTGATGGGGTGGAAAAATATATTCCATGCAAATGGAAATCAAAAGAAAGCTGGAGTAGCAATTCGCTTTTCACACAAAATAGACTTTAAAATAAAGACTATTACAAGAGACAAAGAAGGACACTATATAATGATCAAGGTATCAATCCAAGTAGAAGATATAACAATTGTAAATATTTATTCACCCAATATAGGAGCAACTCAATACCTAAGGCAAATTCTAACAGGCATAAAAGAGGAAATTGACAGCAACAAAATCATAGTACATGAATTTAACTCCCCACTTTCAACAATGGACAGATCATCTGAAATGAAAACAAAAAAGGAACGAAAAGCTTTAAATGACACATTAAACAAGATGGACTTACCTGGTGCTTATAGGACATTCCATCCAAACACAAGAGAACACACTTTATTTGCAAGTGCTAATGGAACATTATCCAGGATAGATCATATCTTGGATCACAAATCAAACCTTGGTAAATTAAAAAAAAATTAGAATTGTATCAAGTATCTTTTCCAACCACCGCACTATGAAACTAGATATCAATTACAGGAAAAAAATCTGTTAAAAATACAAACACATGGAGACTTAATAATATGCTACTAAATAACCAAGAGATCACTGAAGAAATCAAAGAAGAAATTAATTTTAAAAAACCTAGAAAAAAATGCCAATGAAAGCACGGCACCACAAAACCTATGGAATGCAGCAAAAGCAGTTCTAAGAGGGAAATTTATAGCAATGCAACCCTACCGCAAGAAACAAGAAACATCTCAAATAAATAACCTAAACTTACACCTAAGGCAACTAGAGAAAGAAGAACAAAAAACCCCAAGGTTAGCAGAAGGAAAGTAATTATAAAGATCAGATCAGAAATAAATGAAAAACAAATGAAGGAAATAATAGCAAAGATCAATAAAACTAAAAGTTGGTTCTTTCAGAAGGTAAGCAAAATTGATAAACCATTAGCCAGACTCAACAAAAAAAAAGGGAGAAGATCAAATCAACATAATGAGAAATGAAAAGGAGAAGTAACAACTGACACTGCAGAAATACAAAAGATCATGAGAGATTACTACAAACAACTATATGCCAATAAATAGGACAACCTGGAAGAAGTGGACAATTTCTTAGAAATGCACAACCTTCTGAGACTGAACCAGGAAGAAATAGAAAATTTAACAGGTCAATCAGAAGTGCTGAAATTGAAGCTGTGATTAAAAAGTTTCCAACAAAAAAAAGCCCAGGACTAGATGGCTTCAGAGGCAAATTCTATCAAACATTTAGAGAAGAGCTAACACCTATCCTTCTAAAACTCTTCCAAAATATAGCAGAGGGAGGAACACTCCCAAACTCATTCTACAAGGCTGCCATCTCCCTGATACCAAAACCAGACAAAGATGTCACAAAAAAAGATGACCCCTGGAATGCAAGGATTCTTCAATATATGCAAATCAATCAGTGTGATACACCTACACCATATTAACAAATTGAAGGATAAAAATAATATGATCATCTAAATAGATGCAGGAAAATCTTTTGACAAAATTCAACACCAATTTATGATAAGTACTCTCCAGAAAGTAGGCATAGAGGGAAACTGCCTCAACATAATAAAGGCCATATATGACAGACCAACAGCCAACATCATCCTCAATGGTGAAAAAGTGAAACCATTTCCACTTAGATTAGGAAGAAGACAAGGTTGCCCATTCTTACCACTATTATTCAACATAGTTTTAGAAGTTTCAGCCACAGCAATCAGAGACCAGAAAAGAAACAAAAGGAATCCAAATTGGAAAAGAAGAAGTAAAACTGTCACTGTTGGCAGATGACATGATACTATACTAGAGAATTCTAGTGTTACCAGAAAACTACGAGAGCTAAACAATGAATTTGGTAAAGTAGCAGGATACAAAATTAATGCACAGATATTTCTTGCATTCCTATACACTAATGATGAAAAAATCTGAAAGAGAAATTAAGGAAACACTCCCATTTACCACTGCAACAAAAATAATAAAATACCTAGGAATCAACCTACCTAAGGAGAAAAAAGACCTGTATGCAGAAAACCTTAAGACACTGATGAAAGAAAGACAATACAAACAGATGGAGAGATATATGATGTTCATGGGTTGGAAGAATAAACATTGTGAAAATGACTATAGTACCCATAACAATCTACAGATTCAATGCAATCCCTATCAAACTACCAATGGCATTTTTCACAGTACTAGAACAAAAAATTTCATAATTTGTATGGGAACACAAAAGAGCCCGAATAGAAAAACAATCTTTAGAAACAAAAATGGAGCCAGAAGAATCAGGCTTCCTGTGTTCAGACTATACTTCAAAGCTACAGTAATCAGGACAGTGTGGTACTGGCACAAAAACAGAAATATAGGTCAATGAAACAGGATAGAAAGCCCAAAGATAAACCCACGCACATATGGTCACCTTATGTTTGATAAAGGAGGCAAGAATATACAATGGAGAAAAGACAGCCTCTTCAATAAGTGGTGCTGGGAAAACTGGAGAGCTACATGTAAAAGAATGAATTTAGAACACTCCCTAACACCATACACAAAATAAACTCATAATGGATTAAAGACCTAAATATAAGGCCAGATACTATAAAACTCTTAGAGGAAAACAAAGGCAGAAAACTTTATGACATAAATCACAGCAAGATCCATTTTGACCCACCTCCTAGAGTAATGGAAATAAAAACAAATAAACAAGTGGGACCTAATGAAACTTAAAAGCTTTTGCACAGCAAAGGAAACCATAAACAAGACAAAAAGACAACCTTCAGAATGCGAGAAAATATTTGCAAATGAAGCAACTGACATAGATCAATCTTCAAAATATATAAGCAGCTCATACTGCTCAATACCAATAAAACAAACACCCCAATCCAAAATTGGGCAGAATATCCAAATAGACATTTCTCCAAAGAAGATATACAGATTGCCAGCAAACATATGAAAGGATGCTCAACATCACCAATCATTAGAGAAAGCAAAACAAAACTACAATGAGGTATCATCTCATGCTGGTCAGAATGGTCATCATCAAAAAATCTACAAACAATAAATGCTGGAGTGGTTGTGAAGTAAAGGGAACTCTCTTGCACTATTGGTGGGAATGTAAATTGATACAACCACTATGGAGAACAGTATGGAAGTTCCTTAAAAAACTAAAAATAGAATACCATATGACCCAGCAATCCCACTGCTGGGCATATACCTTGAGAAAACCATAATTCAAAAAGTGTCACATACCACAATATTCATTGCAGCACTATTTACAAGAGCCAGGACATGGAAGCAACCTAAGTGTCCATTGACAGATGAATGGATAAAGAAGATGTGGCACATATATACAATGGAATATTACTCAGTCATAAAAAGAAAAGAAATTGAGTTACTTGTAGTGAGGTGGATGGACTTGGAGTCTGTCTTACCGAGTGAAGTAAGTCGGAAAGAGAAAAACAAATACCTATATATGTATGCTAACATATATATACGGAATCAAAAAAAAAAAAAAAAGAAAATGGTTCTGAAGAACCTAGGGGAAGGACAGGAATAAAGATGCAGATGTAGAGAAGGGACTTGAGGACACGGGGAGGGGGAAGGGTAAGCTGGGACAAAGTGAGAGAGTGGCATGGACATATATACACTACCAAATGTAAAATAGATAGCTAGTGGGAAGCAGCCGCATAGCACAGGGAGATCAGCTCGGAAATGGTTCTGAAGAACCTAGGGGAAGGACAGGAATAAAGACACAGACGTAGAGAATGGAGTTGAGGATACCGGGAAGGGAAGGGTAAAGTGGGACGAAGTGAGAGAATAGCATTGACATATGTACACTACCAAATGTAAAATAGATAGCTAGTGGGAAGCACCTGCATCACACAGGGTGATCAGCTTGGTGCTTTGTGACCACCTAGAGGGCTGGGATAGGGAGTTTTGGAGGGAGATGAAAGAGGAGGGGATATGGGGATACATCTATACATATAGTTGGTTCACGTTTTTATACAGCAGCAGTTAACAGAACATTGTAAAGCAATTATTCTCCAATAAAGATGTTAAAAAAATAAGTCATGGGTTTTTATATTTAGGATAATAGGTTAATTTGTAATCAGCATGTGATGTAAACTCAGAATACTGATTTAATAACTAAATTCTGTGTTTCATTGTGTGTCACTTGAAATTTTTGAGGTTCTAATTAATCATTTTAAAAGTGGAAGAAAACAGTAACTACTTGAAAAGATAAGCAAATATGCAAGTGTTTTGTAAACCAAAAACCTGTTTACAAAAAAATGATTGGGCTTTGGCTTTACAAATGCAAGATGAAATTCTTTAAACCCTCTATCATTTATATTTATCCAAATTGATAGTCGAAGTCGTATTATATTAATCTGAGTAAATATTTAGCTTCAGCCGTGGCATTTTCTAATATAGGATTGATGTTATAAATGCATGCCTTTTTTCATCCCTCCTTTCTTCCCTCTCTTGAAAGAGTTTATGTAAAAGACATGACCACAACTGGACCCAGGCAATCAGAGACTCTTCACCCACTCCCTGTCTTTGAAATGTACTCCTGCCCACAGTTCTCGAACTAGGAACTACTTTAAGGACACAGCCTTAAGAGAGCAATGTGTTGTTGAAACCATCAAGACTGAATATGTGACTGAACACTGTTAATGCCTCATATAAGATTCTGGGGAGTTGTACAGATATCTACTCATCTTAAGGCCACCCAAGACAAGCTTCATGTAAGTTCCCTTGCTTATTAAATTGGCCACCTACAAGTCTGGAGTGATCTGCCTCTTTCTTCTGTCTCTCCTTGCTCTCTCCATAGGGGATCTAGTTTTAGATCTCCCCTAGTGAACTTTACAGGTTATGAATAGCACCCTCCCTAGGTTACTCCTCTCTTTCATTCCTTCTTGTTTCTTCTTTTACATTTTCTTTATGCATTTGATAAACACATCATTTAGTTATTTAATAAACAAAACACTCAGTTGTTTAAAAAATTCAGAAAGCATGAGAAAATACATTGTGAAAATTCTCCTCACTGCAGGGATCAGCCACTCAGAAAATAATTTCTCACATGTTCTCTCTCTAGACACACACACACACACACACACACACACACACACACACACCTCATTTTTATTTAAAAAAAAAACTACTGGGTGTTAAATTCACCATTTTTCACTTTTGTTTATTCACTTAAAATTCACTTAAAATACATTTTGAAGGTTGTCCCATATGGGCTTATACATTTGTTTTTACAGCTGTAAAATTGTACATTATGACTATACCATAAATTATTATATATATATATATATATATATTTTTTTTTTTTTTTTTCTGTGGTACGTGGGCCTCTCACTGTTGTGGCCTCTCCCATTGCAGAGCACAGGCTCTGGACACCCAGGCTCAGTGGCCATGGCTCACAGGCTTAGCTGCGTTGCGGCATGTGGGATCTTCCTGGGCCGGGGCACAAACCCGTGTCCCCTGCATTGTCAGGTGGACTCTCAATCACTGCGCCACCAGGGAAGTCCCTACCATAAATTATTTAAGCAGCTTCCTATTGATGGACATTTTCATTGTCTCCCAATTTTTTATTTTACAACAATATTCTATTGTCATTTCACACATGTGATTACCACTAAAGGACAAATATCTATAACTGGAATTGGTAATTCAAAGAGTGAATGGATTTGTAACTTATAAATGTTGTCAAATCTCACTTTATAGATTTTGTACCAGTTTATATTCCCATGAGAAATTCATGAGAGTACCTTTTTCCTAACATGACCCTCACAATGTTTCAAGAACTGTTTGATCAATTAGATAAGTTAAGAAAAAGTTTGTCGTTTAAAATTTGGATTTATTTTATTATGAGAATGGTTGATCATCTTTTTAATTGTTTAAGGGCCCTTTAAATTTTTTTTTGTTAATTATCTTTATATACTTTTCCTGTCTTTTTGTTATTTCATTTTTTATGAATATTTTAATGGATATTTGCTCACATATGGGTACACATATCTGCTTTTTTATGTAAGGAATTGCAGTTTTTCCCCATGTTTGTTTGTGTTTGTATTTTTAAAGTTTCCTTTTATCATGTCTTTTTTCATTATTATGAACTCAAATTACAAATCTTCCAATGTGATGTTTTGAGAAAACATGTCATGTCACATTAAACAGATCATCCTCAACTTGAGATCATTCAATTACTCTATAGCATTATTTTCTAATACTGTTATAGATTACCTGCTAAGTTTCAATATATGTTCCACTATGAATTTATTTTATGCATTTTAAAATTAATTACTCTATTTTTACATTTTTCAGACAGTTTCCAAGTTGTACAAACATTTTATTAAAGAATATGGGTCTTACCAAATTATCTGTTTTATTATCTTTGTCATACACTAATTTGGTAATATACTTTAGCCTCTCTCAGGACTTCCCATTCAGGACTTCCCATATTCCCATGGATAGATGTGGCTATCCATGTACTAACATCATAATTATAGACATATTAATTTTATAATAATATTTTTTAAATTATTGTACATAGTCCCCCTTTATTACTAGTTTCTGGGCTATACTGTTGTTAATTGAAATGTTGTGCTGAGAGTGTGAATAACTTCAAACTTCCTAGGTAATGAAAAATTGTACATAAAAGTGGTTGTAACAACTTAATTTCCAAACAGTCATGTATGAGAGGTCCCATAACTTAAGAACCTCTCCAGGGACTTCCCTGGAGGTCCAGTGGTTAAGACGCTGCACTTCCAATGCAGGGGGCATGGATTCAATCCCTGGTCAGGGAACTAAGATCCCACATGTAGTGCTGTGCTGCCAAATAAATAAACAAAAATATAAACCTCTCCATAATTGGAACTGATCAGATTCTTAGTTTTTCCAGTAAATTAGTGATGGAATGATATTTCATTGTTTCAGTTGGTCTTTCCTTGATTACTGAAAAACTTGAGTTCTTATTAATATCAGTTATGAATATAACTTTTGGTGAAATATCTGTTTAAAGGCTTCTCACATTTTTCTAATGGGTTGTTTGTCTCTAAGTTATTGATTTGTAAAAGTTCTTCTGGTGACTAATTTTTTTTCAATTATAGGCATTCCAAATCATACCTCTTACTATATGCTTTTTTTTACTCTATGTATAGTTTTTTTTAATGAACAAAAGTTCTTAATGTTAAGTGTAGTTGAATGCACTGCGTAAATACAGTTAGTACTTTCCATATTTTTTAAGAATATATTCCATATCTGACAATATAATTATATTTTACTAAGTTATCCTAAACACTTCATGTATTTTTCCTTAACATTTCAAACTTTCATCATCAAGGAATTACTTTTCTATACAGTGTAAGGTAAAGGTTAAATTTTATTTTATCCCAGATGGATATTTAATTTTCTATCATCACTTATTGAAAATCTTATTCTTTCCCATTCATCTAAAAAAAGCATATTTATCATATGTCAAATATTGATATATGTGTGGATTAATTTTTTGATCCTATATTCTGATATATTGGCCTTTTGTCTATCTCTAGAAAATAATTTCTTTGGATTTATAACAATTCTTGATATGAGACACAGTGGCCTTCCCACTTTTTCTTTTTCAACATGGTGTTGAAACTTTGCATTTTTATATAAATTTATAACAGCTTGCCCATTTACACACATGCGCGCACACACACACAATCATGTGCACACAAACCCTGCTGATACTTTAATTAGAATTGCATTAAATATACAGAAAAATTTGGTGAAATTAAAATCTTTCTTATAAAGTCTTTTAAGCTGTAAAACAACATATTTATTTCTAAAAATCTCTCTTCTGTGCAAAATCACTCAGTAAAACCAAAGGGCTGTGAGGAAAATGGGTTTAGGAGAAAAACACTGTAAAATATCATCAGTGATATATAAAAATATAGAGGAAAAGCAATAGCAAAATTTTACATATGTTAAGTGCTTAAATATATATACAACAATAAATATGGTACTTTAACTTGAAAAAACACTTGAGACATTAGAATTGTCACAGTGAGTTATTGTGAGGTGGTGGAAGGAAGATTATCTGAAATCAGATGGAAAGTTATAAACACTAGATGCAGATGGGTGTGGCTCATAGCCTACTTGATAAATTGAGGTAGATGGTAGATGTTGGAGATGTGTTTTTTCTGTATTTTTGTGTGTGGTGGAAGAAATTGGTCTAGTTTCACTCTTTTGCATGTAGCTGTCCAGTTTTTTTAACACCATATATGGAAGAGAATATCTTTTCCCCTATGTGTCCTTTGTCATAGATACATTGACCATATAAGCCTGTGTTTTATCCTGGGCTCTCTATTCTGTTGCATTGATCTATGAGCCTGTTTTTATGCTAGTACCATACAGTTTTGATTACTATAAATTTGTAGTATAGTTTGATTTCCAGAAGCATGATACGTCTAGCTTTGTTCTTCTTTCTCAAGGTTGCTTCAGATATCCAAGGTCTTTTGTGGTTCCATATAAATTTTAGGATTATATGCTTTAGTTTTGTGGGAAAAAAATGCCATGGCTATTTTGATAGGGATGGAATTGAATATGTAGATTGCTTTGGGTAGTATGGAAATTTTAACAATATTAATTCTTCCAATCTATGTGCATAGTATATCTTTCCATTTATTTGTGTTGTTTTAAATTTTTTTCTTCAGTATCTTATAACTTTCACAGTACAGGTCTTTTTACCTCCTTGGTTAAATTTATCATTTTATTCATTTTGATGCAAAGTTAAATGGGACTGTTTTCTTAATTTCTCTAACTGATAGTTTGTTATTAGTATATAGAAATGCAACAGGTTTCTGTATATTAATTTTGTATCCTGAAGCTTTACTGAATTCATTTATTAGTTCTAATCACTTTTGGTGTAGTTTTTACAGTTTTCTGTATATAGTATGATGTCTGCAAGTAGTGACAGTTTTCTTCTTACTTTCCAATTTTGATGCCTTTTATTTCTTTCTCATGTCTGATTGCCATTGCTAGGACTTCCAATACTATTTTGAATAAAAGTGGCAAGAGTGAGCATCCTTGTCTTCCTCCTGATCTTAGAGGAAAAGCTTTCAGCTTTTTTTCCATTAAGAATGATGTTAGCTGTGGGTTTGTCATATACAACCTTTATTATGTTGACATATATCCCTTTTCTGCATCTGAAATTATCATGTAATTTATCATTTATTTTGTTTATATGATGGATCATGTTGATTGATATGTAGATATTGAACCATCCCTGAACCCCTGAACTAAGTCTCACTTGATCATGGTATATGAATTTTTTAAGGTATTGCTGAATTTCATTTGCTAATATTTTGTTGAAGATTTTTGTATCAACATTTTCTAATATAAAACATGTTTTATAACTTTTAGCCTCATTGTCGTTATAAACACTTATACCTTAATATGCCTTTACAGATTTAACACATCACCAATCTTTTCATGAAAAGGTACAATAAAATTGCTCACTTCTTTACCCTTTTTATAACATTGACTATCGTGTTTCTGTCTGCTTATAGCATGTTTTTTTTTCTATTTTTACATGTATAAATCTGTTTTGCAGAAAGTTTTACTTTCATTTTAGCTTCAAAGGATTAGTTAACAAAAAGACACCACTCTTCACACAGACAATTTAAACTTAACTTTAATAGAAAATCATTAAAAAGAAATAAATAGAAATGAAACGGGAAAGAAAAGTAAAAGCATGTACATCACCAAATTGGACCAACACCTACATCCAGACTCAGACAGCGCTGGGGAGTCCTGAAAACAGCAATCTGGAGTCCCAATTAGGAAAGGTCCCAGGCAGTGCATCCACTCCGTGGGTGAGACTTCAAATTGCAGTTTAGGGGAATCCCACTTATAATAGCAGGTATCTAACTGATATCATCAATTTGCATGCAAATATGCAGCTCTGGGTTTCTTCAACAATGCTGTTTATCACAATTTGTGTATTGTAGGAAATTTTAGACACCCCGGGAACTGGCCAGGTCCCTGAGGCTCAAGAAATTCCACGATCCACTCCCTTCTTCATTTAAGTGCCGCCAGACTTGCTGGCGGCAGCTCACAAGCAGGCACGTAGTCCAGGCAATGTCACCAATCGGTTAGAGGACTAATATCGCCTCTGAAGCCTGAACAAGACTTCTTCCATTTCAATCCTCCTAACAAAATCCTATTCACCATACAAAGTTTAGTTCATATGCCATCTTTGTACAATTTCCTTAACCCACACACCGTGGCAAATATTGTTTAATCTCTATGTACTAGATATTATGCCATGAACCTTCATGTAAAAGATCACATTTCAAAACAACCATTCAAGTTAAGGATTTTTTTTTTCTCCTTCTTCTTCCCCTTCTCCTTCCTCTTCTCCTGCTCCCTCCCTCCGTCCCCTCCCCCTCCTTCTCCTTCTCCTCCCCCTCCTCCTCCTTTTCTTTTTCCTCCTCTTTTTCTTGAGTCACATTATCCTCAGAAAAATTCCTTACTTAAATTTGCAAAGAGCAACACATGGTTAGGGTTGCTTTTGAACACAAAGATATCTAATTATACAATCCTGCTTTCTCCATTTCTTTGCATGCTGTCTACCTTCTGAAAATTTCTCTTTCAACTTCAGACTTTTCTGTATTATGTATAATTATATATGTATAATTATGTATAATTATACATAATGTATAATTATGTATAATTACATAATTAAATTATTGTGTTTTATATACCTCACAGCCATGTGTATGTATATTTTAAATTTGTTTCTTAAGGAAAATCCTGAATTTCTCAGTATCTCTCCATATGCTCTCAATAGGCACTGGATTAAGTCATCACGTGTCATCTCTATCAACATCATCACCACTACCATCATTATTCAGCTTGATTGGTTTTATCTTTGGCATATTCAAAGTTATGTTACAACATTGCTTAAAAGTGGCCCACCTATATTTAGGGATTAAATATTCTTACACTAAATATTTCAATTCAATAAAATACAGAAGACTGTTATTTTCAATTTGGTAGTTTAAATGCGAAGGTTTTCTACTTATAGAAGAAAGCTAATATCTACATTTGAGATTTTCTTCTTTTAAAAGAAAGAAAAGAAATATAAGGTCTTTGTATTTTTTATTTTCTTTAATTTTTTTAATTAATTTTTTAACATCTTTATTGGAGTATAATTGCTTTACAATGGTGTGTTAATTTCTGCTTTATAACAAAGTGAATCAGTTATACATATACATATGTTCCCATATCTCTTCCCTCTTGCATAGCTCTTCCCTCCCTCCCACCTTCCCTATCCCACACCTCTAGGTGGTCACAAAGCACTGAGCTGAGTTCCCTGTGCTATGCGGCTGCTTCCCACTATCTATTTTACATTTGGTAGTGTATATATGTCCATGCCACTCTCTCATTTTGTCACAGCTTACCCTTCCCCCTCCCCATATCCTCAAGTCCATTCTCTAGTAGGTGTCTTGATTCCTGTCTTACCTCTAGGTTCTTCATGACCTTTTATTTCTTTTTCTTAGATTCCATATATATGTGTTAGCATACGGTATTTGTTTTTCTCTTTCTGACTTACTTCACTCTGTATGACAGACTCTAGGTCCATTCACCTCACTACATACTCTCAAATGAAAAAACAGTAGATTATACCTGAAGCTCTGACTGTAACACTTGGAGTTTAAATCAGAGGAGCAGCCTGAAATGAAAATCTCAGATCACTCTGTGACTTGTCTCACAGCATCAACCTGACCTCAATGTAAATTGTTCTTTAGATGGCAGGGCAAATGAGAAAACTTTTAAGGAAGTTAAGAAAACACAACTTTTACCTCAAAGAAGATTGCCCCTGGGAATACATTTAAATCTTTCGAAAGCTATACCTGTCTCCTGTTTACAGAACACAGAAAGAGATATGCCTCAGCCATTCTTGTCTCTGCTTTTAATAGATATTACTCTGCCAGAGGGAGGACATATTTGTATATGCTGGTTTTAAGCAGGGTCAGGTCAAATTTGAGTATGTTGTAATAGCACTGTTACACGCTTTATCTGGCAGATAGAGAAGAGAATATCCACGAGAAAAAATCCCATGGTGTTGCTCACTTATTTGCTGCAGAGCCCAGTCACTCACAAAATTGGGAAATATTTGGGCCTTACAGACAAATAGAATATAGTGTAGTATATACAACCCTGGTTGGAGAATCACATGATATTAATGACAACACAGTTAAAATAAATTTCCAGTGAAGTACAGGGCAATGAAAAATACTTTGCAAATGTTTATAAGGACTTATACAAAATTCCAGAAAGTAAGCCAACATTGTTATATACCAGTAATATACCAGACACTTTATATGCATTAAATTTAGTTACTATTCCCACAACACTGAGACATGATTTGACATTTACTAGAGTTGTCATTGAGAATCACAGAATTTTTTAACTTACAAATTTTAACAGTCAAATACTGTTAAAATTAAAAGTGTTGGTTCTTTCCAGAATTGGAAAAAATCTAAATATTTTTGAAAAGAGCTTGAAACTCTGAAAAGGAGCATATGGAATTAAGAATTAGGTTTCAGCCAAATGGATGACCTTGAAATTCAGTTTCATTATATATATATATAATTAAGGAGAAGGTAGTTCATATATCCAATACTATTGTACAGGCATTATATATTTTTATGAGAAAAGTATGACTGCTCCTACTTCATAATTGTGAGGAATAAGGCTTAGAAAGTTCATGTGACTGGGAAAGTATAGCCAGTCAGCACTAGAGTCAGTTTTCCAAACCAGGTGTGTTAATAAAAACCATGTTATTTACATTACATTTTTCTTCCAAATTAAGGGAATCAGGATTATTTCTGATTGCTTATGCAGCATAGAAAGTACAAAATGTCAACATGATTTTGGTAGCCAAGCAGCAAACACACAGACATGTTTGGCTGCAATCTAGTGTTATTGATGGGAAAACAAGCATCTGTCTTCAGAATTCCAAGAGCCTGAGGTAATGGTAGTCACCTAAATCCTAACATCTCCACATAGCTAATAAAATCACTATAGATCATCAAGAAGACCAAATAAAATTATAAAAATTCCACTCTTTTTCTGAAGAAATGTAAATACATATACATATATATTTTTTTTTTCTGAAGGTACGAAGTGTGAATAAAAGCAGGCTTATTCAAAGAGGAGTTGACTTAGAAGAGAAATGACGCAAGCGAAATGAGGCAAGCAATGTTTCTTGAATCTTTTTTTTTTTTTTTTTTTTTTTTTGGCAAACCATAGTCAGAACTGTATGGGACTCTTAAATTCCTGATGGAAAAACTGAACTCTTCAGAACTTGGAATACCCACAATGGTTAGAAAGTGAGAGAGAAGGGAGAGTCACTCTATTTCTTATCCTAAGGTTTACATAGGCTTTCCACATTTTAGGATTGCCATAAATTATGTATGCATGAGATAGACAAACTGCAGCCCAGATGAGAGTAAAAGAAATTAACTGAGATTTGAGCAGCTATCCAAGTAAGAGCTTATAATTTGGGTTCAAACAACTTGATTTCATGCCAAACAAATGACAAAAATTCAGACTCCGGTAGAATATAAAAGAATCTATAATTTTCATTATGTGACATTCACAATGTACAATCCAAATTACTCAATATGAAGAATAAGGAAAATGTGACCTGAGGTGACCCAGATGTTGGAATTAGCTGCAAGTATTTTTAAGCAGCCAAAATACTCAATCCAAATTACTCAATATGAAGAATAAGGAAAATGTGACCTGAGGTGACCCAGATGTCAGAATTAGCTGCAAGTATTTTTAAGCAGCCAAAATACTCAATCCAAATTAATATGAAGAATAAGGAAACTGTGACCTGAGGTGACCCAGATGTTGGAATTAGCTGCAAGTATTTTTAAGCAACCAAAATAACCATCATCAATGTTATAAAGCAAAATGTGCTTTCAATGTGTGAGAAAATAAGAAACTGCAATAGATAAATAGTAATTATTAAAAATAAAACTAAAATTCTGCAACTAAATAGTATCTATAATAAAATTTTTAATGGATGGGACTAACAACATAATAAATATGGCAGAGGAATGAATCAATGTGCTTCAAGACAGATCAAAAATAAAGAAACCTACACTCAAAACCTATGTGACAATATCAAATCAAAGGTCTCATATATGTGTAATTTGTACCTCAGAATAGGAGAAGAGATAGAATGGGGTTTAAAAAATAATTGAAGAAACAATGGTATAATATTACCCAAATGTTAGTGAAAGATATAAATTTATTGATTTAAGAACCTGAGGAAACTGAGAGCACATGCATGTTTCATTTCATCTAGTTAAGTTTTTTGTCTTCTTCATATCACATGTAAGCTTCATGCTGGTTTCCCAAATTCCCTCCCAGTTCTTATCTTGCTACAATGTCCTTCCAACTGAATTCCTGCATAACAGTTTTGACAGGGCAACCCGTTTACTCAACAAGGTTCCATGGCTATTTATTGCCAATAGAATAAAATATTTAATGGCAAGTAACCTTTTCTTCCATCTGCTCACATGATATTTTTTATCATTTTTTTTGCCAAGTTTTAATTTTTTGAACTTGTACTCATGGTACACTATATATTCATATTCCATACCTAATATTGTATTTATAGTTTGTATTAGATTCAGGCAGCAATCACCTTTTGGGAGCACAAGAGTTTCTTTTGGGGGAAATGGAACTCTTCTTTGGCCCACGGAAAATTCATTATTTTTTGTGTCCTCAAAAATTGCAAAATAGACCCTTATTGCTTTACAGGTTTGATGTCTGAACACCTGAAAAAATGAATGGAAACTTTAATGCACTGAGTACATGTTAATTATAATTTGTGATGAGGCTTAGCTTCAAATCTCTGGTTTAATTACTCTAGAACATTGGCAGAATGTCACGGATGTATGGGAAGTACATGGCCTCGTGATAAAACAATGAAATGTTCTTTTATCTAAAATGACTCTAATGGCTCACTTGTTGGGAGACAAGAATCATGATGTGATTTTGTAGTACTGGATTTCTGATATTTCCTCTACACTCTCTGTAATCATTGACATGAACTTGAAAGACAGGACAGGAATTATGTAGTCTAAGGTCATTAAACAGAGTAGAGTGAGAGGAACGGTATGGATTCAGTGTCTTCTAACCTAGATCATCAATCCTGACTATTGGCAAAGAGATTTTGTATATTCAGGTGAGACATAATCTGAAAGAAACTTACAAATGTACTTCCTGTACAGAATTTGTGGCAACAACTAACTCTTTAAGACTCAATAGCAGAAAATTCACCAATAGCAAGTACATGGTAGACTTAAGTGATAGACTTAACTGATGAGAAGAAAATAAGTGAAAATCGTACACAATATTCAATAAATTAACCAGACTATATTGTCTGGTATGTAAAAGAAATATCTAGAAAACTATTAATTAAATGTCTAAAGTGTCTTTACTACCTGGTTTCACAGACATGCAGAATGACTGCATTTGTGGTGGAAAATTATTGATATTCCTCATTGTCTTTACAGCATCTTAGATTTGGAAAGGAAATCGAACCCATTTGTTTACTGTACCTCAGAATTATTGTTACTCTCTATAACTGTGCTTCACTGAACACTAGTATTTGATAAGATACTAATAGGTGTTCCTACTTTATAAAGCAGGCCATTATGTGGTTGAATGTTCAGAATTCACTATAAATTTCTATTTACTAATATTGATTCAAAATCCCTCTACCTTCCACTAATAATCATTGTTTTGTGTTTTGGAGTAACTCACACTTTTTCCTTTCCTTCGTGTGAAAATATTTTTATTTATGCTATAGTGGACATGGTGTTTTTTCCTCTTGATACACTCTCCCCCATCTCATTGTGTAGCAACCAAACTTATTGGGTCAAGTTGACCATAGGTGAGCCCTGAGAGTTGTAAGCCATCACTAGTGCCTTCTCTCCAATATCCCACCTTAGCCCAGGTAACTATCATCTCCTGTCTGGTCTCTTACAATCAGTTATCTCCTAACTGTGTTCCCTGTTTCCCCTCTGTCCTTACTAGAATCTATTGTCCAGCAGCCTGGATGATCTTCAAAAGCACTAATCATACTATGCTACTTCTGTTTCATTTAGATGCAAAATTCTACAACTGCATTACATTGCTCTTTGAATAGAAACTAACATTTTCCCCATGACTTACAAAGCCCAATTGTGATCCAGTTTCTCTTTACTTCTCTGGACTTATCACATTTTAAAACTGGATCATTTCTCTGTGACTATATCAGCTTCTTTTCCTTCCCTTAGGAAACTAAGCCTTTTTCTATGTCCAGGAGTTTGTATTTGTCCTTCTTTTACTTAGAAATTTCCTCCCATAGCAGCTCATCAGGCTAATCCATCCTCATTTTCAGATATCAACCAATGTAATTCCTTTAAGAGTGGTATCACACATTAGTGTTACTAAAGTAACTATGCCAAAGTACTCTGTTTCTTGTTAACCAGTTTATTTCCTACATAAAATGGTGTAAGAAGTAATGATCTCATGTGTGTTTTGTTTTTCTTTTTTTACTTTTTTGTGTGAAATATCTCACTCAATGGAACGTGATCTTCATGACGATAGGGACTATTTCTATTTTCATCACTGCTTTGAAATAAGTATTTGAACAGTGGCTTGTATATTGTAACTACCCAATACATAATTGTTAAATGATGAATAAATGAATTGAGCTTGCATATGTTTCATTATTTTTATTATCAGTCATTAGCTTTAAATAACAAGTATTAGTTTACATATGATATAGAGAACAATGATGATAAGAGAGAGTGCTTTAAATAACATGCTACAGATATAAAATATTTTCAGTAACATCATCAGAGTAGAGTTTGGCATGAAATAGTGATAATAATCACTTGCCCCATTTGGCTTCCCTGACTGCTCTAGCCTATAGTAATCTCCACCTGTGAGCATCTCTAGCCTTTGGAGAGTGTATAGCTCATTTGACATTGACACAAACTGTCTTGTGAAATCTAGTAACTCAAGTTGCTCTTTCATTTATAATTTTTTCATGTTTATAAGAAAATGTGATGTGCATATCTTGACTCTCATAAACTATTATAACCTCCCAAGGGAGCTGAGATATAGACAGTGCTAATCACTAATTTAATGAATGCCTATTTATATATTTCTTTGATAAAAGAGATGTTTACAGTTTTCTTGGGGACTTGCCTTTACTTCTTTCTGTCATACAACCTCTTCCAAGAAAAAGAATTTTCATTTCTAGGTGTGTCCCAGAATCCTCATTTCCTTCTTTCCTGCTGTAGAAACAAAAAAAATAAGGAAGAGAGGATAACTGAGTTTTTCACTTGACAAATATCTTTTGAATCACAGTAGACAATGTGCTAGACTTTGGAGATAAAGCAAGGAAAAGATTAATACTCTATTGGGATATCCATCATATACAGGAGATACAAAAGATACAAATTAACACATAAATTAGATAAATTGATTTTTTATGTATTTTGAAGGGATTCCTGTTGTTGAGCTGACAGATGGGGGGAAGATAGGCTTTAATGAAATAATCTCACAAGGAAGGCAAGTTGGCTTGTATAATAAAGACTGATGTAGAAGAAAAAGAAAATGTCTATGTGGACTGAGTTTGTGAGCAAGTTGAAGGGATCTGGGATTTAGGGTGAGTGTTTTTGATTAGCTGTTGTGTTGCAAGCTACATCGAAGACAAGAGAAGGGATATGTATTTCTGAGTTCTGCAGTGTAATGGTAAAAATATTATATTTTTTTTCTTCAGAAACTGCCATAAAGATTTAAATTTCTCCTCAAATGTCTTTGGTTGCAGCAGTGATGTTCTATTGATGTGGCAGAAAGCCTAAATGGGTAACACTGAGTGAGTTCATGCTTGGAGTAGTGGCTGATAAGAAATATTCAATAAATTGCTGCTTCTTCCCTTGTTGCATTCCCCTGGCTTTGACTGTGACTTAAATAACCATTATTCCTTATAGTTAAAAGCTTGCTAAACCATGTCATAGAATCTCCATTCTTCCTTCCTGCCTGCTGGGCTTTTTTCTCTCCCTTGTTGACATCCTTCCACCTACTATTTTCATTCCCTCTCTCCTTTCTTTATTATATTTATTAAGCTGTTACAGTGGACCAGGAAACATAAATTCCCAGGATCATTAAAATAATAACTGGAATTTCTTCATGGATATTACTTTTGAATCTTCATTTAAACTAACAACGTCCTAGTATTCTCTCAGAGGTTCTGTTACATTTCCTACTAATTGTGCAGTTCGCTATAGTTTCTCAGAGCAAAGCTAAGCTGGTAAGTCTGTAATTTCCAAAGTTATCATTTTCTCCTTCTTTTATAAAGATGAATGTAGTATTGACCTTATTTCCTCCTTGGTTTGATATTTTACACATTTGTCAATACATTCTATCTAGAAGATCTCAGGAGCCTTCCCTTCCTCACAACTGAATATTTAGGACTGAACATTAAAGCACTGTGCTCTCTATATAAATGTCCACAGGATGGGTAGGGAGATAGAAGAAAGACACAATTTAATAAGCTCTGACAATATTGTGGATGCTAGGCTGAATAAGTTACCTATGTATATATTTAATTTATCTTTACAGCAACACTATTTTACAGATGATGAAATGGAGGCATGGGAAGATTAGGCAATAATGAATTATCTGTTAAGGATCAAGTTACTTTTTAAATGAAAGCTAGAGAATCCGAATTCTGAAGTGAGTAGGGGTGTGATAAGGAAAATGATCATATTAAGATTCTGAGAGGCACAGCCACTATGGAAAACAGTATGGAACCTTCTCAAAAAACTAAAAGAGTTATCATATGATCCAGCAATCCCATTTCTGGGCATGTATCCAGACAGAACTATAACTCAAAAGGATACATTCACCCCTATATTCATAGCAGCACTATGCACAATAGCCAAGAGATGGGAACAAACCAAACGTTCATCGACAGATGAATGGATAAAAAAAGATGTGGCATACATACAATGCAATACTAACAACTATAAAAACGAATTTAAAAATGCCATTTGCAGCAACATGGGTGGACCTAGAGATTATCATACTAAGTGAAGTAAGTCAGAAAGAGAAAGAAAAATAATGTATGATATCACTTATATGTGGAATCTAAAATATGACACAAATGAACTTATCTAAAAAACAGACATAGAAAACAGACTTGTGTTTGCCAAGAGAATGGGGGTTGGGGGAGAGATAGATTGGGAGTTTGGGATAAGCAGATGCAAACTATTATATATAGAATGGATAAAGAAAGTCCTACTGTATAGCACAGGGAACTATATTTAATATCCTGTGAAAAACCATAAAGGAAAAGAACAAGAAAAAGAATATATATATGTATATATACATATATACATATATACATATATATGCAAACACAACTGAATCACTTTGCTGTACAACACAAATTAACACAATATTTTATTTTTTTACTTGTTTTTTTGGTGATGATGCTTTTATTATTTTATTTTTTATTTTTAACATCTTTATTGAAGTAAAATTGTTTTACAATGGTGTGTTAATTTCTGCTTTATAACAAAGTTAATTAGCTATAAATATACATATATAACCATATCTTCTCTCTCTTGCGTCTCCCTCCCACCCTCCCTATCCCACCTCTCTAGGTGGTCACAAAGCACCAAGGTGATCTCCCTGTGCTATGTGGCTGCTTCTCACTAGCTATCTATTTATCATTTGGTAGTATATATAAGTCCATGCAACTCTCTCACTTTGTCCCAGCTTACACTTCCCCCTCACCGTGTCCTCAGGCCCATTCTTTACGTTGGTATCTTTATTCCTGTCTTGCCCCTAGATTCTTCATAACCATTTTTTTTTTTTTAGATTACATATATATGTGTTAGCATACAGAACTTATTTTTCTCTTTCTGACTTACTGCACTCTATAAGACAGATTCTAGGTCCATCTGCCTCAATACAAATAACTCAATTTCATTTCTTTTTATGACTGTATTCCATTGTATATATGTACTAGATCTTCTTAATCCATTCATCTGGAGATGGACACAGGTTATTTCCATGTCCTGGCTATTGTAAATAGAGCCACAATGAATATTGTGGTCCATAACTATTTTGAATTATGGTTTTCTCAGGGTGTATGCCCAGTAGTGGGATTGCTGGTCATATGGTACTTCTATTTTTAGTTTTTTAAGGAACCTCCATCCTGTTCTCCATAGTGGCTGTATCAATTTACATTGCCACCGACAGTGAGAGAGGGTTCCCTTTTCTCCACACCCTCTCCAGCATTCATTGTTTGTAGATTTTTTGATGATGGCCATTCTGACTGGTGTGAGGTGATAACTCATTAAAGTGTTCATTTGAACTTCGTTAATGATTAGTGATGTTGAGCATTCTTTCATGTGTTTGTAGGCAATCTGTATATATTCTTTGAAGAAATGTCTATTTAGATCTTCTGCCCATTTTTGAATTGGGTTGTTTGTTTTTTTGATATTGAGCTGCATGAGCTGCTTGTAAATTTCAGAGATTAATCCTTTGTCAGTTGCTTCATTTGCAAATATTTTCTCACATTCTAAGGGTTCTCTTTTCGTTTTGTTTATGGTTTCCTTTGCTGTGTGAAAGCTTTTAAGTTTCATTAGGCCCCATTTATTTATTTTTGTGTTTCTTTCCATTTCTCTAGGAGGTGGGCCAAAAAAGATCTTGCTGTGATTTATGTCAAGTGTTCATTTGAACTTCGTTAATGATTAGTGATGTTGAGCATTCTTTCATGTGTTTGTAGGCAATCTGTATATATTCTTTGAAGAAATGTCTATTTAGATCTTCTGCCCATTTTTGAATTGGGTTGTTTGTTTTTTTGATATTGAGCTGCATGAGCTGCTTGTAAATTTCAGAGATTAATCCTTTGTCAGTTGCTTCATTTGCAAATATTTTCTCACATTCTAAGGGTTCTCTTTTCGTTTTGTTTATGGTTTCCTTTGCTGTGTGAAAGCTTTTAAGTTTCATTAGGCCCCATTTATTTATTTTTGTGTTTCTTTCCATTTCTCTAGGAGGTGGGCCAAAAAAGATCTTGCTGTGATTTATGTCATAGAGTGTTCTGCCTATGATTTCCGCTAAGAGTTTGATAGTGTCTGGCCTTACATTTAGGTATTCAATCCATTTTGAGTTTATTTTTGTGTATGGTGTTAGGGAGTGTTCTAGTTTAATTCTTCTACATGTAGCTATCCAGTTTTCCCAGAAGCACTTATTGAAGAGGATGTCTTTTCTCCATTGTATATTCTTGTGTTGTTTATCAAAAATAAGGTGACCATATGTGTGGGTTTATCTCTGGGCTGTCTATCCTGTTCCATTGATCTTTATTTCTGATTTTGTGGTAGTACCATACTCTCTTGATTACTATAGCTTTATAATATTCGCTGAAGTCAGGGAGCCTGATTCCTCCAGCTCCGTTTTTCTCTCTCAAGATTGCTCTGGCTATTCGGGGTCTTTTGTGTTTCCAAACAAATTGTGAAATTTTTTGTTCAAGTTCTGTGAAAAATTCCAGTGGTAGTTTGATAGGGATTGTATTGAATCTGTAGATTGCTTTGGGTAGTATAGTTATTTTCACAATGTTGATCTTCCAATTCAAGAGCATAGTATATCTCTCCATCTATTTGTATCATCTTTAATTTCTTTCATCAGTGTCTTATAATTTTCTGCATATAGGT
>NC_041229.1:42622675-42630896 GCF_002837175.3 Physeter macrocephalus
AGGTTTATTCCTAGATATTTTATTCTTTTTGTTGCAGTGGTAAATGGGAGTGGTTTCTTAATTTCACTTTCAGATTTTTCATCCTTAGTGTGTAGGAATGCAAGCGATTTCTCTGCATTAATTCTGTATCCTTCTACTTTACCAAAATTCCTTGATTAGCTCTAGTAGTTTCCTCATAGCTTCGTTAGGATTCTCCATGTATAGTATCATGTCATCTGCACACAGTGACAGCTTTACTTCTTTTCTGATTTGGATTATTTTTATTTCTTTTTGGTCTCTGATTGCTGTTGCTAAAACTTCCAAAACTATGTTGAATAATAGTGGTGAGAGTGAGAAACCTTGTCTTGTTCCTGATATTATAGGAAATGGTTTCAGTTTTTCACCATTGAAGATGATGTTGGCTGTGGGTTTGTCATATATGTCCTTTATTATGTTGAGGAATGTTCCCTCTATGCCTACTTTATGAAGGGTTTTTATCATAAATGGGTTTTGAATTTTGTTGAAATCTTTCTCTGCATCTATTGAGATTATCATATATTTTTACTCCTTCAATTTGTTAATATGGTGTATCACACTGATTGATTTGCGTATATCCTACTTTATGAAGGGTTTTTATCATAAATGGGTTTTGAATTTTGTTGCAATCTTTCTCTGCATCTATTGAGATTATCATATATTTTTACTCCTTCAATTTGTTAATATGGTGTATCACATTGATTGATTTGCGTATATTGAAGAATCCTTGCATTCCTTGTGTAAACCCCACTTGATCATGGTGTATGATCCTTTTAATGTGCTGTTGGATTCTGTTGCTAGTATTTTGTTGAGGATTTTTGCATCTATGTTCATCAATGATACTGGCCTGCAGTTTTCTTTCTTTGTGACATCTTTGTCTGGTTTTGGTATCAGGGTGATTGTGGCCTTGTAGAATGAGTTTGGGAGTGTTCCCCCCTCTGTTATGTTTTGGAAGAGTTTGAGAAGGATAGGTGTTAGCTCTTCTCTAAATGTTTGATAGAATTCGCCTGTAAAGCCATCTGCTCCTGGGGTTTTGTTTGTTGAAAGATTTTTAACCACAGTTTCAATTTCAGTGCTTGTGATTGGTCTGTTCATATCTTCTATTTCTTCCTGGTTCAGTCTCGGAATATTGTGCATTTCTAAGAATTTGTCCATTTCTTCCAGGTTGTCCATTTTATTGGCATCTAGTTGCTTGTAGTAATCTCTAATAATCTTTTGTATTTCTGCAGTGTCAGTTGTTACATCTCCTTTTTCATTTCTAATTCTATTGATTTGAGTCTTCTCCCTTTTATTCTTGATGAGTCTGGCTAATGGTTTATCAATTTTATTTATCTTCTCAAAGAACCTTTCATTTCTAATTTTATTTATTTGAGTCTTCTCCCTTTTTTTCTTGATAAGTCTGGCTAATGGTTTATCAATTTTGTTTATCTTCTCAAAGAACCTGCTTTTACTTTTAATGATCTTGGCTATCATTTTCTTCATTTCTTTTTCATTTATTTCTGATCTGATCTTTATGATTTCTTTCCTTATGCTAACTTTGGGCTTTTTTTCTTCTTCTTTCTCTAATTGCTTTAGGTGTAAGGTTAGCTTGTTTATTTGAGATGTTTCTTGTTTCTTAAGGTAGGATTGTATTGCTATAAACTTCCCTCTTAGAACTGCTTTTGCTGCATCCCATAGGTTTTGGGTCGTCGTGTCTCCATTGTCATTTGTTTCTAAGTATTTTTTGATTTCCTCTTTGATTTCTTCAGTGATCACTTCGTTATTAAGTAGTGTATTGTTTAGCCTCCATGTGTTTGTATTTTTTACAGATCTTTTCCTGTAATTGATATCTAGTCTCATAGCGTTGTGGTCAGAAAAGATACTTGATATGATTTCAATTTTCTTAAATTTGCCAAGGCTAGATTTGTGACCCAATATATGATCTATCCTGGAGAATGTTCCATGAGCACTTGAGAAAAATGTGTATTCTGTTGTTTTTGGATGGAATGTCCTATAAATATCAATTAAGTCCATCTTGTGTAATGTATCATTTAAAGCTTGTGTTTCCTTATTTATTTTCATTTTGGATGATGTGTCCATTCATGAAAGTGGAGTGTTAAATCCCCTACTATGATTGTGTTACTGTCGATTTCCCCTTTTATGGCTGTTATTGTTTGCCTTATGTATTGAGGTGCTCCTTTGTTGGGTGCATAAATATTTTAAATTGTTATATCTTCTTCTTGGATTTATCCTTTGATCAATAGGTAGTGTCTTAGTTTGTCTCTTTTAATAGTCTTTATTTTAAAGTCGTTTTTATTCCTGATACAAGAATTGCTTCTCCAGCTTTCTTTTGATTTCCATTTTCATGGAATATCTTTTTCTATTCCCTCACTTTCAGTCTGTATGTGTCCCTAGGTCTGAAGTGGGTCCCTTGTAGACAGCATAGATAAGGGTTTTGTTTTTATATTCATTCATCCAGTCTATGCCTTTAGGTTGGAGCATTTAATGCATTTACATTTAAGGTAATTATTGATATGTATATTCTTATTACCATGTTCTTAATTGTTTGGAGTTTGTTAATGTGGGTCTTTTCCTTCTCTTGTGTTTCCTGCCTAGAGAAGTTCCTTTATCAATTGTTGTAAAGCTGGTTTGTTGATGCTGAATTCTCTTAACTTTTGCTTGTCTGTAAAGATTTTAATTTCTCCTTTAAATCTGAATGATATCCTTGCTGCGTAGAGTAATCTTGGTTGTAGGTTTTTCTCCTTCATCACTTTAAATATATCCTGCCATTCCCTCTGGCTTGCAGAGTTTCTTCTGAAAGATCAGTTGTTAACCTTATTAGGATTCGCTTGCATGTTATTTGTTGCTTTACCCTTGCTCCTTTTAATATTTTTTCTTTGTATTCAATTTTTAATAGTTTTATTAATATATGTCTTGGTGTGTTTCTCTTTGGATTTATCCTGTATGGGACTCTGTGCTTCCTGGACTTGATTGACTATTTCCTTTCCCATATTAGGGAAGTTTTCAACTATAATCTCTTCAAATATTTTTTCAGTCCCTTTCTTTTTTTCTTCTTCTTCTGGGACCCTTATAATTCGAATGTTGGTGCATTTAATATTGTCCCAGTGGTCTCTGAGACTGTGCTCAATTCTTTTCTTTTTTTCTTTATTTTGCTCTGTGGTAGTTATTTCCACTATTTTATCTTCCAGGTCACTTATCCGTTCTTCTGCCTCAGCTATTCTGCTATTGCTTCCTTCTAAAGAAGTTTTAATTTCATTTATTGTGTTGTTCATGATTGTTTGTTTGCTCTTTAGTTCTTTTAGGTCCTTGTTAAACGTTTCTTGTATTTTCTCTAGTCTATTTCCAAGATTTTGTATCATCCTTACTATTATTACTCTGTATATTTTTCAGGTAGACTGCCTATTTCCTCTTCATCTATTTGGTCTGGTGGGTGTTTACTGGTTTTTACCCTCCTCTTTCATCTGCTGTGTGTTTCTCTGTCTTCTCATTTTGCTTAACTTACTGTGTTTGGGATCTCCTTTTTGCAGGCTGCAGGTTCATAGCTCCCGCTGTTTTTGGTGTGTGCCCCCAGTAGCTAAGTTTGTTTCAGTGGGTTATGTAGGCTTCCTGGTTGAGGGTACTGTTGCCTGTGTTCTGGTGGAGGAGGCTGGTTCTTGTCTTTCTGTTGGGCTTGTCCATATCTGGTGGTGTGTTTTGGGGTGTTTGTAACCTTATTATGGTTTTAGGCAGCCTATCTGCTAATGGTTGGGGTTGTGTTCCTTTCTTGCTAGTTGTTTGGTATAGGGTGTCCTATACTGTAGCTTGCTGGTCGTTGAGTGGAGCTGGGTCTTAGCATTGAGAGGGAGATCTCTGCAAGAGCTTTTGCCGTTTGATATTACATGGAATTGCGAGGTCTCTGGTGGACCAATGCCCTGAACTCGACTCTCTCACCTCAGAGACACAGGCCTGATACCTGGCAGGAGCACCCAAAACCCTGTCAGCCATGTGACTCAGAAGAAAAGGGAGATAAAATGAAAGAAAGAAAGAAAACATAAAGTTATTAAAATAAAAATTAATTATTAAAAATAAAAAAGTTTAAAAGTAATTTAAAAAGAAAAAAAGAAGAGAGCAACCAAACCTAAAAGCAAATCCACCTATTATAACAAGCACTAAAAACTATACAAAAAAAAACCCCAAAAAAGCTTAAAAAAACCAGACAGACAGAACCCTAGGACAAATGGTAAAAGGAAATCTATAGAGACAAAGTCACACAAAGAAGCATACACATACACACTCGCAAAAAGAGAAAAAGGAAATAAATATATATATCATTCCTCTCAAAGTCCACTGCCTCAATTTTGGGGTGATTCGTTGTCTATTCAGGTATTCTACAGATGCAGGTACATCATGTTGATTGTGGAGTTTTAATCCTCTGTTCCTTAGGCTGCTGGGGGAGATTTCCCTTTCTCTTCTTTGTTCGTACAGATCCTGGGGTTCAGCTTTGGATTTGGCCCTGCCTCTGCCTGTAGGTCACCGGAGGATGTCTTTTCTTCACTCAGACAGGATGGGGTTAAAGTAGCAGCTGTTTAGAGGGCTCTGGCTCACTCAGGCAAAGGAGGCAGGGATACAGAATGTAGAGTGAGCCTGCGGTGGCAGAGGCCAGCATGACATTTCAACAGCCTGAATTTTCTCATATTCTAAGCGTTCTCCCGGGGAAGTTGTCCTTGGATCATGGGACACTAGCAGTGGCAGGCTTCACAGTCTCCTGGCAGGGGATGTGTGGATAGTGACCTGTGCTTGCACACAGGCTTCTTGGTGGCTGCAGCAGTAGCCTTAGCATTTCATGCCCGTCTATGTTGTCTGTGCTGATAGCTGTGGTTTGCACCTGGCTCTGGAGCTTGTTTAGGTGGTGCTCTGTATCCCGTCTTCTTGCACACCCCAAAACAATGGTCTCCTGCATCTTAGGCAGGTCCAGACTTTTTCCTGGACTCCCTCTTGGCTAGCTGTGGCACATTAGCCCCCTTCTGGCTGTGTTCGTGCAGCCAACCCCAGTCCTCTCCCTCAGTCTGAACTCCAAAGCCAGAGCCTCAGCTACCAGACCCTGCCCGCCCTGGTGGCTGAGCAGACAAGCCTTTTGGACTGGTGCATGCTGGTTGGCACCCAATCCTCTGTACGGGAATCTCTCCACTTTGTTCTCTGCAACCTTAGTGCTGTGCTCTCCTTCACAGCTCCGAAGCTTCCCCTTGCAACTCCCATCTCTGCCAGCAAAGGGGCTTCCTAGTGTGAGGAAACTTATCCTCCTTCACAGCTCGCTCCCCAAGGTGCAGGTCCCATTCTTATTCTTTTGTGTCTGTTTTTTCTTTTTTCTTTTGCTCTACCCAATTATGTGAGGAGTTTCTTGCCTTTTGGGAAGTCTGAGTTATTCTGTCAGTGTTCAGTAGGTGTTTTGTAGGAGTTGTTTCACATGTAGATGTATTTCTAATGTACTTATTGGGAGGAAGTTGATCTCTGTGTCTTAGTCTTCCACCATCTTAAAGTTCTCTCCTCAGCACAATATTTTAAATCAACTACACTTCAGTAAAAGAAATTTTTTTTAAAAAGACTGTGATACCAGTAAAAATGCTTTCAAGAACCACTAAGAGTATAGAACAAAAGAGGCATTAATTTCAAACTTGCTAAATAAAACTGAAGCTGCACTACTGGTTTTGTCTAAAGCCTTTCTGTATTTATTTGCTTCATAAATGTTCTTGGGCACTCTTTGACTGTTGGTCTGTCTGTACAGCTGAGTGTTGAGATACAGAGTTGAAAGCAGCAAGCCCTTGCTCTCTTCAGTCTTAGGTTTGGACAAGTAAACCCAATGTTTACTTGTCTAAACAAATACAAGGTCTTTCATCATGCCAAGGCTACAAGAATTGCCACATTTCCTGATGGGTGTGGTGCTCATTATCATGGTAGAGGTGAAAGCAATTGGGTGCTGAGTTACATGTACCTCCCACAACTTTCCAGAGGAGAAACATGTCTGTAATGCTTGGGAACATAGTAGGTTTCCAAAAGTACATAAAGTCAGTAGCATTGATTGGCCGTAGTTCTTTTTGTTCTGTTACCATGAATAAAAGCAAAAAAAAAATTATAAGAATTTGAAAGAAAAAGGAAAGCCAATTCATTCCCCAATCTCTGCTCACATTTTGTAAAAACAAGTGTTGGTCCATTAATTATATATGAGTAAATATAACCTATTTTAATACTGTGTTGTAATCATCCCCTCATAAAAAGGTAGTAAGACTCTAGTTTATACTTTACATTATGTTCAATCCTAAGGAGAAATAAAAAGGTAATATGAAATATATCTTTGCCTTCTTGAGGTATCCCATCTCATTCTTCTGTCTTTAAAGTGAATCCTGTTAAAAATATTTCGGTGTCTGTGTGTTGTTTCATTGTGGTGACTTCAAGATAAGTGGACTCCTTAAACTTTTCCAGTGCTTCCTTTAAGTGTTTAACAATATGTCAATAAATGCACAGAGCAGTGGCCCAAGCACTACATAAGAAGTTGGTATAATGGTGTTTAAGCAATAGATTTATTCTTATGTATCTGGTATTTTAAGCCATGTAAACTCTCCAAGACTTGTTTTCCTTATCTCTAAAATGAAAACAATTGACTGGATGATATTGAAGTTTTCTCTAGGAGTTGATTAAATTTTCTACTATATCTAACTTCAATCATACAAGCTTCAATTTATGTCAAGGCTTCATATTATTTTCTCAGTGGAAAGATAGGACAGATTATTTTTCTTTTAAAATTAAAGCCTGAGGGAGAAAATAATGTATGTAATTCTGAATCCAGGATTCTGGATTTGGGAAGGAAATATATTAATGATGATAAGCTTTAATTATTTTGGTCAATAAAATATTTCTTTTCTTGAGTGGAAGATAATTTTAAATTTTAAGAAGGTAGTAATATTTTTTTCTATTGAATCTCTACAAAACCTTACCCTTAAAACTTGAAATTATGCAAAGCAATGTATCACTCTGCATTTTCCAGATATAAAACTAGCATTTTTATATTCTAACAATTTTTTAAATATGTAACTTAGAGGAAATCTAAATTAAGAGCTGAAATTCCAATTCCTTGTTTAAACATTTCTCCATGAAACAAGAAAAATCTTAGTCATTGTAGCAAGTAAATAGGTAGGACACATCTCATTTCTAATTCAACTGTAACTTGCTATTGAGGTGTTTGCTATAACTATTACTCATTTCTTCTTTTTTTTCCTGAGATTTGGCACAATCAGCTAATTGTAGTCAATTTTAAAGTTTTTGACTCTATGAGAGCAATTATAAGCTAGATTAAAAATAGCATTTAAAACTCAAATTACATGATAAGTATAAGCATAATTTTCAAAAAGATCTGGACACAAAACAAACATTAAAATTAACAAGGAAAAATTTAAAGTTGGAATATAAACAGAAATGAATGATCCTAACTATATTTCACATGAATAATGTAACTACACTGAAGGAAATTAAAAAAAAAACAAAACTATGTAACATTCAAACACAGTATTTAGTTACAAACTTCCTGTTACATGCATGGTAGCTGTGGGGAACTTTGTTAACAAGTTTGTTGTTCCTAATGTTTTAAATTTCTCAATGGGTTAAATTTTCTGAAATACTCTCTGTATATTCTAAGACTGAGTAAGTGAATAAATATACTGTGGATAAAGGAATCATGTTTCTAGTTGGAGGAAAGAGGAACAAATGTGGAGACAAAAGCTACAATAAATCCTGTGACACTGAAATGAAACTGAAACAATTAATATGATTTCATGATTTTCAATATAAATAGGTGGGTATTTAAAATATAAATACACATATTCAGAGCATACAGTATCTTACATAGTACATATGTGTGTATATACATGTATGTATCCTTTTTGCCATCAAAATTTTATCCCCTAATTTTAACTTCCACTGTTGTTCCTTGCTTGAATCGATTATTACTATGCGGTTAAAAAATGGTGATTTCCTAATCCTATCATTTGTTCTGTTTATTATTGGCTAATTGGTATCTGACTATACAAAGAATGGCAATTCTAGGGCTTCCCTGGTGGCGCAGTGGTTGCGCGTCCGCCTGCCGATGCAGGGGAACCGGGTTCGCGCCCCGGTCTGGGAGGATCCCACATGCCGCGGAGCGGCTGGGCCCGTGGGCCATGGCCGCTGGGCCTGCGCG
>NC_041229.1:42630987-42683072 GCF_002837175.3 Physeter macrocephalus
CAAACAAAAAAAAAAAAAAAAAAAAAAAAAAAAAAAAAAAAAAATGGCAATTCTATATAGATAGTTTGTATATTCTACATCTTTTGAAAGAGCCTAGAAATAAGACATCGTAGCAACAATGAACACATCTGTTGCCCAGATCTTGTTTTCTCTACACCATTCTCCACTAAAAGTAACCAGGGCTCCTTGAAGAAAGGATGATTCCATGGGTGAAGTAGAAAAATACAAGATGAAGCTGGAACTTCTTGTTGTGCCATAGGAAAATATCATGCTCAAAGAATGTGGAGGAAGTGTCAAAAGGACAGAGATGCTAGATTGAAGGGACTTTCATTAGCTAAGACAGTTTTAACACACGTATATAATGATTCCAGTGATTATAACCCATTGAATAGAACAAAAGGTCATGAGTCTATGCTGATATATGCAAATAGATTAATAAATGGGGATAACTTTTTAAAATACCCAAATGTCAACTAGCCAACTAATCAATGTAGAAGTAATAATGGAATTATAAAATCACAATTAGTCAGCTTACATAGTAATAATACATTCAGGCAAGGATTATCATTAAATATTAAAATTAGGGAATAAAAGTTTGATGAGAGATAGAATATTTATGTGATCTCAAACTGTCTCCCCCAGTAATGACTCTTAATGGAGAAATCTGGCACAAGCTAACTTAACCAAGTGATCAGAGTTAACATGAACACTAATAGAACAGACCACATCATGTGCTTTCTGATATGATGGCTTGAGAAGAACACAACATCACTTTTGTTGTTGGTACTCTGGCCAAAAATGCATAATCACCAAATTAAGGGTTATTCTACCAAACAGGTAGCCTAACTCTTCAAAAGTATCCAGGTTCACCACTTTCAATAAAAACACACAGACAAAAAAAAACAACAGCAACAAAAACAGGGCTCCTTGGAGAAATGGTTGATTCTACTGCTGGACCAGGAAATGTTCAAGATAAGTCTGTTGCTTCTTTTACTGCCAGAAAGCAAGGAAGTGCTAAAAAAAACCAAATTCGTAATGATAAAAGTATATCAGAGGATCACAAGTGCCAAGCAAAAGCTCCCAATAGCCAAAGGTGGAAACATTTGAGCAACAGAAAGAATAATGTAGCATTGGATAATAACCTAAAGTAAAAATAAATATTCATAAGGTCATACTGATAAAAATAAATTATTGAATAAATAAATATATAAATGAATAATGGGGAGGGATAGACAAATCTCCCCATAGCAGAACTACAAATAATGTATGTAAATACTGTTAAGGAGGTGGAATATAACTTTCTACTCCTTAAGTTTGGGCAGTGCATAGTGACTTCTTTCCAAAAAGTATCACATGGAAAGTGTGTGTGTGTGTGTGTGTGTGTGTGTGTGTGTGTGTTGGAAATAACTTCACAGTTTTACACTTTTAGAGTGGAGAGATCTGGCAAACACTATCTCAGCCACATGATCAAGGTTAACATTAGCACTGATAATTCATGTTGGTAATATGTACCCTTGATATTATGTAGTAATGGTACTTTACCTCATGTTCTTTCTCAAAAAATAAAATAAAATAAAACAACCCCAATGTAATCAGAAAATAAAAAGATAAACTCAAAATGAAGGACTCTGCAAAATACCTGACCATTATCTTCAAAACTATCAAGATCATCACAAATACGGTAAGTCTGAAAAACTGTCATAATTTAGAGAAGTTTAAGGAGACATTATGACTAAATGTAACATTTTATCTTGTAAGATGTCCTGGGATGGAAAAAGGATATTAAATAAAAATTAAGGATATCTTAATAAAGTATGGACTTCTAGGTAATCATAATGTATTAATATTGGTTTACTAGCTGCGACAAATGTGTCATACTTATGTAAGATCTGAACAAAGAAAATTGAGTACAGTGTATATGAGAAATCTCTATCCTATCTTTGTAACTTTTGAAAATATAAAATGGTACAAAAATGTTTTTTTGCAAAAACATATGTCAAAGTCATGAAAGACAAGGAAATGCTAAAGAAAGTTCTAGATTAAAAGAGAATAAAAGGTTGTGCAATGCATGATTCTGGATTCAACTCTAGCAGATTTTTTTTTCTTCTTTTTTTTTTCTTTTCCTTTTGCAATAAATGACATAATTAAGACAACTGGAAATTTGAATAATTTATCTAAAACAAGTAATTTCCCTGGGACTACTTTAGAATTTGAGGATCTAAACATATAAGGCAAACCCAAGAGCAGGTTCTACATGGCAATTTCTCACTTCCATTGCAATTGTAAACAAAACACAAGTAGCCTTAATTTTCTTTGTAAATAATTATTTCTAGAAAAATTCCTGATAATCTAGTTTACTGAACACTTTTCAGCTCATCAATGTAGCTTATATTATAGAGAATAATATTTTTTAACTTCATTGAATTGTTGGAGAACTTTTCAGACTAAGAGTACAGTTCTCTTTATGAAGCTATCTTGTATCCACAGGATTTTTCTGAGTGGCAGTGATGAAGTGAGAGGAACATTTTTCATAATACAGAAACTACCTCCCCACCTGATTCAGCATTGTAGCTGTGGAAATGGGTGAGAAATATAAATTAACATAGGTAGTTTGATTGAAAAAAAAATCTGTTGTTTCTGAAAGCTATTTCCACAGAACCATGATGTCTAGATGTTGGAAAATGGCAACAAACAACTTTGATGATGTACTGGAAGGAAATAAAAAATAGAAAAGGATAAAAATTGCAAGTCACATACCCCACGCACATTGGTTAGCTGAGAAATAGTCCCAACTTTAAAATTATGCAGGAAAAAATTAAGCTGCCTTTGTAATCTGTTCATGGAATAAAATTCCTTTCTCTTTATTCTTCCCTATTAGTATAAACTCTTAGAACTAAATATGAAATAGCAATTGTCTTATAAAAAAACTAAATTGAAAAGAATAGGTTTTATAAGGGGAAGGAGATTAACAGTATAGTTTCTTGTATTGTGGGTATTCAGAAATATTTAAAATGTTGGACAGTACTACCCACTAAATATATTTCTCAAATTCTGAGTTCTTTCATTTCATTTTTAATCTTTATATTTATACTTGAAAGGTTGCGCTAAGCAATGCCGAAGTAGTGCTCTGATGGAATGAATGCTTATAATTATTACGGAGCCTCACCCAGAGAGATGTATAATTATTTGCCTGAACAGAGAGCCCTTGACGTTATTAACCTCTGATGGGAACAAAAGGAAAGCCATCCTCCAGGTAAGCTCTAGACCTGACTCACCTCTGAATCCAGTGCTTTTCATTCTTCCATCTAGCAATGTACTTCTTAGCAGGTTCTCTCAGAATTCCATCATTATGGATATTTGGTCTGTTTCATCTAGTAATACCCTGTTTCATCAGAACACTCTCTTTTCAAAGGATTCAATGAGAAAATATGGGTTATATTTTAACAGGAAATATTTTTAAATGTATGTGTTTTATATTTCTAGGAGATTAAACCTGCAAAGTAAGAATTTTGTGGTAAGTTGGATCAAAATTAAATAAGGTAAGCCTCCACTTTGGATATCCTTAGTGGGTTTTTTGAGGCAAACCTTTCTAGAAGGTCCATTCTTGTTTTTCTCCATGCCCAGTCACCAAAAGCAGAACATGTAATCTTACTGTAGAAGCTCATGAAAAGGAAGACTTCATAGGTGGTTAGGATCACAGTGCTGTCTCTGTCCAAAGAATAGACAGTCTCATGCAGAATAGATTGAAGGTAAGAAAAGCATACTGCAAAAATCTATTAATAAATATAAAAGTAAATTTGGGGCTAGACAAAATAATACTATAGACAAATGAAGAATGTGGTTAGTAATAACAGTCCTGATCAAGAAGCAGTCAGCTGATTACAGCCTATATTCAAATTGTGTTTAATAAAAAGAATATGAGAATGATTATAGAAGGAGACAGAAGCTAAGTCAAAACTACTCATTTAACAACATTGATTAGACATATATCAGAACCTCCTTTGCAGCCTTGTTTGTTTTATACACTGCTCTTCAACTAACCTGATACAGGATACTAAATGTGGTACACTACTGTAGATTGGCTCTTACCATCAGCATTCCACCTCCTTTCTAATTGGAAAGATTAAAAAACAAAACACTGTTTCCCAGACTGTTTTAGGGCTTTGTTTCTGGATGTGAATCAGATCCACCAATTAGAGGCACTGACATGAAATCTGGAAGGCAATAGGGAGGCAAGGTGGAAGCCGGTTTCCAGTAGCTATCTCTACCAGCAAGAAGGTTTATGAAGTAGTCTAGAGACAATTGAGGCACCTAGACTTAATGTTCCATGTTTTCATTCCTAACTTTATGGGTTTAAAAGGCAACCATGAAGCACACGGCGAAAGCAGCTGCAGCCCCCTGATCTCTGGATGGTAGTTCTAATGCAATTCCCTTGAACATAGTAGGACAGAGATGGTCCTTCTTTTTGCCATACTTAAACTGTTGGATTCTTAGAAGGCAAATTTAATAATTCAAAAATCATTTTAAGCACCTACTATATTCCAGGCAGCATTGTAGGTATTTGAACAGGGTCATCACGAACAGTTATGGAGGCCATGCCCTGTGCAAGGGCAGTTCATCAAGATGGCAAATTGTAGCTGAAATCCCTGTGTGAGTTTTGTCAACTGGAAAGAAGAAGCATGTTCTTTTATTATCTTACAGGTATTTCCTTCTTATAATACCTCAGGAAGCATTAAGTCCTCACTAATTACCAAATTGCAATATATATATGTATATATTTTTTTCTATATAGGATTCTATGTATCATTCCCTTTGCATAGTGAGGCTTAGTAATTCTGATAAAATTCCCCCTATTGCTGCATATAGACCTGAGTTTTTAAAAGTCTTTAAATTATTGAAGTTTGTAAATACCCTTTAGGGGGTTCTTAACTGATTATTGCTCTGGGAAGTAGAGTGGGGAAAAATAAACTTCTCTTGAACAATTCTGTATTAATCAAATTAATGCTGTTAGATGAGCTCTCTGTTACAAACCCTCTTTGAAAATACATGCACTGCTAGGTTTCCAGGCTTTGTAAACAAAACTAAAAGAGAGAATCATCTACTTAGTGTCAAAACAATATTTACAATGGATTCAAACACCAATTGACCCATAATGAACAAGGTCATTACTGGCATATTTGATGTCTTTATGTGAATTTCAAAAGGTGACACTCCCAAGACAAAAGTAAATTTGAAATAAATACACTCAGGATGTAAGAGTAATAAAAGAATATGCCTCTTTTTCCCAGTTGATGAAACTCACACCAGGGATTTCAGCTACAATTTACCATCTTGATGAACTGCCCTTGTGCAGGGCATGCCCTGCATAACTGTTCGTGATGGCCCTGTTCAAATGCCTACAATGCTGCCTGGAATATAGTAGGTGCTTAAAATGATTATTGAATTATTAAATTTGCCCTCTAAGAATCCAGCAGTTTAAGTATGGCAAAAAGAAGGAGGGATGTGCCTTTATCCCTTATCCTATGCACCTAGCCTGAGGTCTGATGCATATTTAGGCAATGTTTGATATTTTCTTCAACAACAGACATGTTGGTTTCCTAGTAGAAAGGCCTACCTCCCTGAATGATAAACTCCGTGGAATGAACATGTAATACTGTACCTTTTTCCAGCTCTAATTTCTTTTGTATCTTCTTAAGATACAAAATTGAATAATAAGAACTGAAAGAAGACTCAGAACACCCTTCCTTTGAGAAAGTCATGTACTTTGACACACCTTGACTTTATTTTGCTGTAGTCAGGATTAAGCATGGGAAATTTTACTTTTATTTCCATGATATACACTTCCCTCCTGTCTATACAGGTGTACATGCCTGTGTATATTTGTCATTTTATTTGTAGAAAGTGACATGTTTTCTCCATAACAATATGCACAGGTCTTCTAGAATAAGTCTACTGTCTCTCCTGATCCATTTACTGGAACTAATCCTCATACTATTGTGAGATGCTATTTCACGATCTTATGGTTTACATAGTTTTTGTCAAGACATGTGAGATAATTCTTAACTTTGTATTCCTTTATGTAAAGATGTAATGTCTTGTTTTTCTCTTCTTTAATGATTTTCTCTCTTTAATGAATTTTATCAACTTGATTATAAACCATATTATGCTCAATATGGTTTTCTTTCTCTTTACCATTGCTGGAATTTGTGGAGCTTTCTGGTTCTGTGAGTTTATAATTTTTAAACAAATTTGAGAACAAAATTGTGATTATTTCTTTAAATATTTTTCAGTTTCTTCCTTTCTGGAAATCTAACTACACATATGTTATACCACTTGATATTGTACTACTTGTAAACGAAGCTCTGTTAATTTATTCTGTTTTCTTCTGGCCTTCCTCTTCCTTCCTCTGTTTAGAGTTTTATTTTTGTTGTTGCTGTTGCTTGTTTATATATGCTTAGGTGTTGCTATATCTTGGAGGTCATTGGTATTTTCTTCTTCAGTATCCACTTTTCTAACAAGCCATTCCCAGTGTATTTTTTTCACTTTTGATATTTAATTTTTCAGTTATTGAAGTGTCATTTATTTCCTTTCTATATATTCAATTTCCTCATTAGGTTTATATATTACTTTAAATCCATTATCACGTTTATCTTATTTTTTTTCTTTTTTCTTTTTTTTAAGATTCTGCCTCTAAATCCAATAGCTCTGACATTTCTGGATATCCTTCTTTTGATGTGAATTCCTTCGATTTATAGCTCACATTTTCTTGCTTTTTATTCCTATACATAGTAAAATTTATGAATTTTAGACATTGTCAAAGTTATATTTTTAAGTCTGAATTTCGCTGCCTTCATTCAAAGAGTATTGAATTTTATTGGGACAGTTTATTCCTTGCAGATTAGCTTGAATGTTTTTGTGGCTCATTTTTTAGTTTAGTTTTTAGTTTAGTTTGTTAGGTCAGCTCTCCAATAGCCTTTATTTTTATCAAATTGAGCCCTATCACTAAGTTCATACCACTATAAAACCACTACTGGATTTTTTGGATGTGCAATGTTTCTCCATTTTAACTGGTTAGACTTGAACAATTTTCAAACCTTTGTGAGCTCTTTGAATTGCTCAGCAATATTTCAATAGTAGTTCTTTTTACAGTGTCTTGGTGTTTTACCCTAAACCAGCACAATTTAGAATGTGACTGACTCATCCTTTATGCAGATTGCCCATGATCTTTCTCTGTATTCTCTCCATTCCAATATTTTGTCCTCTAAATTCCAGCATTGTCAGCTTCCCCAAACTGCAATTTGTGTCTGCCAATCAGGAAGATCCCTGTACTCTTCTTGTGTTTCTCCTCCTTGTAACACACTCAAGAAAGTGAATCATGGCCTAAAACAAAGCATTTGTAGTGTTCATTCCATTTTTCTCTCTTCTCTCAGGAATAAATGTTCTGTGATGATTGTTGCCCAGTGCCTGTAAAAGTTTTTTTTTTTTTCCAAATATTTTCCAGTTTGTTATTTTCTTACAGCAAGATGGCAAACCACTATCAATTAATTCCCCATCCTTTGATAAAATACTATGACTTCCCTCCCCATATGTTATGCTAAATAAGTGTTCTAATATTTAAATATTATCTTTTACTGTAGCATTGCATTCAGTGGGCACTTTGTATTTATTATTGATTGAGCAGCTGAGTGCACTTGCATTTTCTAATGTAAGTCATTTATTTGTCCATTCAAAAAATGGACAGCTTAAAAAAATAAAAATTAAAAAAATAAAAAATAAAGAAATGGACAGCTTAGTCTTGAGAGGTTTAGATTTTGGCAAAGTAATTGCTGGATTGGAATTTTAGCTATAGTTTTTCTTTGAAATGTTCAAAAATAGGTGACTAAGACATACTCTGAATCTCCCAGTCTTCATTAGACTGTAAGTCAAGACAAATCTATATTAAACATTTTTTAAAAATTTATTTTATTGAAGTATAGTTGATTTACAATTTTGTGTTAATTTCTACTGTACAGCAAAGTGATTCAGTTATATATATATATATTTATATATATATTCTTTTTCATATTATTTTCCATTATGGTTTATCACAAGATATTGTATATAGTTCCCTATGCTTTACAGTAGGACCTTGTTGTTTATCCATTATATATATAATAGTTTGCATCTGCTAATCTCAAACTCCCAATCAATCTCTCCCCCAACCCCCTCCTCCTTGAAACCAAAAGTCTGATCTCTATGTCTGTGAATCTGTTATTGTTTTGTAGATAAGTTCATTTGTGTCATATTTTAGATTTCACATGTATGTGATAACATTTGGTATTTGTATTTCTCTTTCTGACTTACTTCACTTAGTATAATAATCTCTAGTTGTATCCATGTTGCTGTAAAAAGCATTATTTCATTCTTGTGTGGCTGAGTAATATTCCATTGTATATATGTACCACATCTTCTTTATCCATTCCTCTGTTGATGGACATTTAGGTTGTTTCCACGTCTTCACTATTGTAAATAGTGCTGCAATGAACAATGGGGTGCTTCTATCTTTCCTTTTTTTTTTTCTTAACATATTTAGTGGAGTATAATTGCATTACAATGTTGTGTTAGTTTCTGGTTTATAACAAAGTGAACCAGCTATACATATACATATATCCCCATTTTTCCTTGCTCTTGCATCTCCCTCCCACCTTCCCTATGCAACCCCTCTAGGTGGCCACAAAGCAGTGAGATGACCTCCCTGTGCTACATGGCTGCTTCCTACTAGCTATTGAATTTACATTTGGTAGTGTATATATGTCCATGCCACTCTCTCACTTCGTCCCAGCTTACCCTTCCCACTCCCCATGCCTTCAAGTCCATTCTCTATGTCTGCATCTTTATTCCTGTCCTGCCCCTTGGTTCTTCAGAACTATTTTTTTTCTTAGATTCCATATATATGTGTTAGCATACAGTATTTGTTTTTTCTCTTTCTGATTTACTTCACTCTGTATGACAGAATCTAGGTCCATGAACCTCACTACAAATAAATTAATTTCGTTTCTTTTATGACCAAGTAATATTCCATTGTATATATGTGCCACATCTTCTTTATCCATTCTTCTGTCGATGGACACTTACGTTGTTTCCATGTCCTGGCTATTGTAAATAGAGCTGCAATGAACATTGTGGTGCATGCCTTGTTTGAATTATGGTTTTCTAAGGGTATATGTCCAGTAGTGGGACTGCTGGGTCATACAGTAGTTCTATTTTTAGATTTTAAGGAACCTCCGTACTGTTTTCCTTAGTGGCTGTATCAAATTACATTCTCACCAACAGTACAAGAGGGTTTCCTTTTCTCCACACCCTATCTAGCATTTATTGCTTGTAGATTATTTGATGATGGCCACTCTGACTGGTGTGAGGTGATACCTCATTGTAGTTTTGATTTCCATTTCTCTAATAATTAGTGATGTTGAGCATCCTTTCATGTGTTTGTTGGCAATCTGCATAACTTCTTTAGAGAAATGTCTATTTAGGTCTTTTGCCCATTTCTGGATTGGGTTGTTTGTTTTTTTGATATTGAGCTGCATGAACTGCTTGTATATTTTGGAGATTAATCCTTTGTAGGTTGCTTCATTTACAAATATTTTCTTACATTCTGAGGTTGGTCTTTTGGTCTTGTTTATGTTTTCCTTTCCTGTGCAACAGCTTTTAAGTTTCATTAGGTCCCATGTGTTTATTTTTGTTTTTCTTTCCATTTTTCTAGGAGGTGGGTCAAAAAGGATTTGCTGTGAGTTATGTCATAGAGTGTGCTGCCTATGTTATCCTCTAAGAATTTGATAGTATCTGGCCTTACATTTAGGTCTTTAATCGATTTTGAGTTTATTTTTGTGTATGGTGTTAGAGAGGGTTCTAATTTCTTTGTTTTACATGTAGCTGTTCAGTATTCCCAGCACCACTTATTGAAGAGGCTGTCTTTTCTCCATTGTATATTCTTGCCTCCTTTAACAAAAATAAGGTGACCAGATGTGCGTGGGTTTATCTCTGAGCTTTCTATCCTATTCCTTTGGTCTATATTTCTGTTTTTGTGCCAGTACCATACTGTCTTGATTACTGTAGCTTTGTACTATAGTCTGAAGTCAGGGAGGCTGATTCCTCCACCTCCGTTTTCCTTTCACCATGTTGCTTTGGCTGTTTGGGGACTTTTGTGTTTCCATACAAATTGTGAAATATTTTGTTCTAGTTCTATGAAAAACGCCATTGGTAGATTGATACGTATTGCATTGAATATGTAGATTGCGTTGAGTAGTAGAGTCATTTTCACAATGTGGATTCTTCCACTCCAAGAACATGGTATAGCTCTCCATCTGTTTGTTTAATCTTTAATTTCTTTCATCAATGTCTTATAGTTTTCTGCATACAGGTGTTTTGTCTCTTTAGATAGGTTTATTCCTAGTTATTTTATTCTTTTTGTTGTAATGGTAATGGGAGTGTTTCCTTAATTTCTCTTTCAGATTTTTCATCATTACTGTAGAGGAATGCAAGAGATTTCTGTGCATTAATTTTGTATTCTGCTACTTTAGCAAATTCATTGATTGGCTCCAGTAGTTTTCTGATAGCATCTTTAGGATTCTCTATGTATAGTATCATGTCATCTGCAAACACTGACAGCTTTACTTCTTCTTTTCCAATTTGGATTCCTTTTATTTCTTTTTCTTCTCTGATTGTTGTGGCTAAAACTTCCAAAACCATGTTGAATAATAGTGGTGAGAGTGAACAACCTTGTCTTGCTCCTTATCTTAGAGGAAATGGCTTCAGTTTTTCACACTGAGAATGATGTTGTCTGTGGGGTTTTCATATATGGCCTTTATTATGTTAAGATAACTTCCCTCTATGCCCACTTTTGGGAGAGTTTTCATCATAAATGGGTGTTGAATTCTGTCAAAAGATTTTTCAGCATCTATTGAGATGATCATATGGCTTTTATTTTTCAATTTGATAATATGGTGTATCACACTGATTGCCTTGTGTGTATTGAAGAATCCTTGCATCCCTGGGATAAATTCCACTTGATCATGGTGTATGATCCTTTTAATGTGCTGTTGGATTCTGTTTGCTAGTAATTTACTGTGGATTTTAGGATCTATGTTCATCAGTGATATTGGCCTGTAGCCTTCTTTCTTGTGACATCTTTGTCTAGTTTTTGTATCAGGGTGATGGTGGCTGCATAGAATGAATTTGGGAGCATTCCTCCCTCTGCTAAATTTTGGAAAAGTTTGAGAAGGATAGGTGTTAACTCTTCTCTAAATGTTTGATAGAATTTGACTGTGAAGCCAACTGGTCCTTGGCTTTTTTTGTTGGAAGATTTAAAATCACGGTCTTAATTTCAGTGCTTGTGATTGGTCTGTTTATACTTTCTATCTTCCTGGTTCAGCCTCAGAATGTTTTGCTTTTCTAAGAATTTGTCCATTTCTTCTAGGTTGTCCAATTTATTGGCATATAGTTGCTTGTAGTAATCTCTCATGATCCTTTGTATTTCTGCAGTGTCAGTTGTTACTTCCCTTTTTTCATTTCTAATTCTATTGATTTGAATCTTCTCCCTTTTTCTCTTGATGTGTCTGGCTAACGGTTTATCAATTTTTTTATCTTCTCAAAGACAAAGCTTTTAGTTTTATTGATCTTTGCTATTGTTTCCTTCATTTCTTTCTCATCTGATCTTTATGATTTCTTTCCTTCTGCTAAGTTTGGGGTTTTTTTGTGCTTCTTTCTCTAATTGCTTGAGGTGTAAGGTTAAATGGTTTATTTGAGATTTTTTTTTTTGTCTCTTGAGGTAGGATTGTATTGCTATAAACTTCCCTCTTAGAACTGCTTTTGCTACATCCCATGGGTTTTGGGTCATCGTGTTTTCATTGTCATTTGTTTCTAGGTATTTTTTGGTTTCCCCTTTGATTTCTTCAGTAATCTCTTGGTTATTAAGTAGTTTATTTTTTAGCCTCCATGTGTTTATACTTTTTACAGATGTTTTTTCCTTTAATTGATTTCTAATCTCATAGTGTTGTTGTCAGAAAAGATACTTGATAAAAGTTCAATTTTCTTAAATTTACCAAGGCTTGATTTGTGACCCAAGAAATTATCTATGTTGGAGAATATTCCATGAGCCCTTGAGAAGAAAGTGCATTCTGTTGTTTTTGAATGGAATGTCCTATAAATATCAATTAAGTCCACCTTGTTTAATGTATCATACAAAGCTTGTTTTTCCTTATTTATTTTCATTTTGGATGGTCTTTACATTGCTGAAAGTGGGGTGTTGAGGTCTGCTAATATGATCATGTTATTGTTGATTTCCCCTGTTATGGCTGTTTGCATTTGCCTTATGTGTTGAGGTACTCTTATATTAAGTGCATAAATATTTACAATTGTTTTATCTTCTTCTTGGATTGATCCCTTGATCATGATGTAGTGTCCTTCTTTTTCTCTCCCTTCTTATTGGCAAGTGTGCTGCAACTCCTATACGGCCACCTCCAATTTTGGGAAAGATGTTTCCCAGACCTGATGCTTACTCAAATTTAGTTAGACTTTCCCACAACTTCGACTTTGACCAGTCATAATTTGTGACAATATTATTTTTTCTCTCTGTATACAGATGGGTATCAGGAGTCTTATGGCAGAATTGTTCACTATGATCCTAATACAAAATGTAGTGAGGTGCTTCTCAATTTATATTATGTGCCTTTTCTCTTTCCTACAGTGTATACAGAGTACCTGTATGTACTATAACAAATGGTGTGTTTGGCTGGATTCTGAGGCCATCCACTCTGTTGTTCAGCCCCCCTTGCAAAAAAAAAAAAAAAAGCTCTTTCTCTGTTTCTTTCTTTCATTACTCTAAGCATTGTCAGCCATCCATACAATCTGACGTTTGTAAGAGTTACTATCCAATATGTTGTTATATGTGTGAATCTCAGGTATTAGTGTTGAAATCCTCCTCCTTAACTGATCTGAAGAGATTCCTTAGCCTTCCATCTCCATCCCTGTGTATCACCTTTTTTCTAACTCTACCCATACATTTTATCAGTTTTTATTCCAGCTTAATAAGATACTCTATTATATATGATGTATAATAATAGCCAATTCCTAAATTTTGGAAAATCTTTCCAAAGCTGGTTAAAACTCAAAAGTCCTCCCTAGGCATTATATGGTTGTGTCTTTTAACAGGAGATAATGTGTATAAATGTAGACTTAATTTATTATTACATGATTCTTTGAATTCTAATGGGTATCAAGAGTGGTTTCAGAAAGCCATAGCCTGCTTTGTGTCAAATTATAATAAAGCTGTTGGAATTTTGATACATGCATTCATAGCAATGTGCATCAATGATTATACCTGGCTTTCCATCACTAATAATCAGCAACAGATTGTCCAAGATGTGCAGTTGCTGGGTTGCTGGGCTGGTTTCCATACAAGCACCACAGTTCTTTTAATCATGCTCTCCAACTCAGTGGCCCTTTTGCCCAAACTATTATATCAGTACTCTTCAATTCTTCTTAGCAAATCTTATATTTTCCTTTTGTGGCAGGCATGATTTTTTCCTCTTGAGATTGATGGAAATATGTTAACTGTTCATATTTAAGATATGAAACTTTATTCATAACAAATTCATTATCTTGAACCACTTCTTTTCGAATTCTATTTTTAAACATGGCAAGGAAAACATTTCTAAGCACATACAGGGAAGCCACCTGTCAACATATATTGCATAAAATGTTAAATGCACTTACAAGAACTTCTCAAATATTAGATTGTAGGATCTCATGAAAGTAATAATTGCTTTTTTTCCTGAGTAACAATAAAGATATGTTTTCCAATTTAAAATTCTTAAAAATTGATTTTGAATTGTCAAGAATTCTACACATAATGTTTTCACATCGAATGTAAAATATTCCAATTTTTTAAAACACAATTAGGACATAGAATTTGGAACTTTTTCTAATAGCTCTCAAAAATTCGTCTTAAACTGAATGTTCTGAAACCTTCTTAAGTTGAGTGTCCCTGAAATCTACATCAATGTATATTTGGCCATGTAATATGTGGTATTTCAGGAATTTACATACATTATTTAACCATAAAACAAATGTGTGTGATAAAAAATGTAGGATTACTTTCAATGGCTTTATAGATCTTTTTGTTAAGGAAATATGTGAATGATTTTTAAATGACAAAAAAGATTCCTCTGTGTTCTGTCTAGCATATTCTTTCAGATTATCTCCACCTATCATTGACTTTGTGCTACATTACAGCATTGAAAGTTACAGAAAACTGATAATACAGCAAATGATGTTCATTCATAGAAATACAAACTGTCCCATGGATAATAATCAAATACTGTCCCAAGTATTTAATTATTGCCCTGTGGATAACAACCAATTTTGAATCTAGTAAGTAAATTATTTTTAGTATTCCTGAATTCCTATACATGTTCCTGTCCTTTGTATTCTCCTATTTTCCAGTTGTAACATGTTACTTGTTCCCTCATTAATTAATGAAATCAAATATCGTTTTTGACAAGCACATATTTATATTTGTATTAGAATGGTGATTTTACTTTTAAAAATTTTACTCTGACAACTTCTAGTATAATTTAAATGTTTATCTTGCTAAAATTCGTTAGTTTTATTGGTTGAATAATTTCAGAAAGTTTATATCAAATTATCTCTCATTTGTGTTGTCTTCACTTTATCTGGGTTTATGCATTGTCATAATTTTCCTTGCAATGCAAAATTACAAGCTATAATTGCCAGTAGAATATTTTCTTGTTTTTTGGTCAATTAATACAAAATGCATATGAATGAACCATACATATTATAGTATATTATCACTTTGTTTTGTCTTCAATTTTTAAGAAAAATTAAATCAATAATTATATGAATACTCTTAGGACTAGAAAAGCATGTAAGAATATTGGCTTTGAATTCATTCAAGTCTATGCTGACTCAGCTTTAGAAACTATTACTTAAAAAGAAGTGTTCAATTTACATTTAGTTTAACTTAAAATATGAAAATATTTAATTGTGTCTATTATCAGCAAGAACCACTAAGTGATGAGAATACAAATATTAATAGGTTTTGGTACCTGCTCTCAGGAAGCATGAAGTCTAGAACTAAAAATTGATGATAAAGGTATTCTTGGTATTAGTGTTACATACAAACTGAACAGCTGATCTAACACTGTTATCTAATGAACAGTTAATGCTAGATAAGTTATAACCATCACATCTTTTGTACAGAGGAGCTTCCAGTTAATAGTATATAGTAGTGACTAATGATCCCATATGTAGTCTTACTTGCCATTTCAAAATAGATTCAGGTAGACATTCAAGATGGTGGAGGAGTAAGACATGGAGATCATCTTTCTCCCCACAAATACATCAGAAATACATCTACATGTGGAACAACTCCTACAGAACACCTAATGAATGCTGGCAGAAGACCTCAGACTTCCCAAAAGGCAAAAAACTCCCCACGTACCTGGGTAGGGCAAAAGAAAAAAGAAAAACAGAGACAAAAGAATAGGGTTGGTCCTGCACCTCTGGGAGGGAGCTGTGAAGGAGGAAAGTTTCCACACACTAGCAAGATCCTTCACTGGTGGAGACAGGGGGTGGGTGGGGAGAAGCTTCAGAGCCACAGAAGAGAGTGCAGCAACAGGGGTGCAGAGAACAAAGCAGAGAGATTCCCGCACAGGGGCTCGGTGCTGGCCAGCACTCACCAGCCTGAAAAGCTTGTCTGCTCACCAGCCTGAGTGGGTGGGGGACGGGAGCTGAGGCTTGGGCTTCGGAGTTCAGATCCCAGGGTGAATACTGGTGTTGGCTGGATGAACACAGCCTGAAGGGTGCTAGTGTGCCACAGCTAGCTGGGAGGGATTCCAGGAAAAAGTCTGGACCTGCCTAAGAGGCAAGAGACCATTGTTTCAGGGTGTGTGAGGAGAGGGGGATCTTTCCCTGTCTGCACACAGAAGACAGAGCACCACCTAAGTGAGCTCCAGAGATGGGAGTGAGCTGTGGCTATCAGCTTGGACACCAGAGATGGGCATGCAACACTAACACTGCTGTTGCAACCACCAAGAAGCCTGTGTGCAAGCACAGGTCACTATACACCCGCCCACACCACGACCACCCAGGGAGCCTGTGCAGCACTCCAATGTCAGGGTCATGAGATCCAGGGACAACTTCCCTGGGAGAACACATGGCACACCTCAGGCTGTTGCAATGTCAAGCCAGATTGCCGCCGCAGGCTCACCCTGCATTCTAATTGTACTACCATACCCCTCCCTCACTGTGGTATGAGTGGGTCAGAGCCCCTTAATCAGCAGCTGTTTTAACCCTGTCATGTCTGGGCAGGAACTGATGCCTGAGGGCTACCTACACACAGAGGTGGAGCCAAAACCAAAGATGAACCCCAGAAGCTGTGCAAACAAAGAAGAGAAAGGGAAATTTCTCCATGCAGCCTCAGGAGCAGTAGTTAAATCCCCATAATCAACTTGGGGTACCCTACATCTGTGGAATACCTGAATAGACAATGAATCATCCCAAAATTGAGGTAGTGGATTTTGGGAACAACTGTAGACTGGGGTTTGCTGTCTGCAACTAACTTGTTTCTGATTTGTATGTTTATCTTAGTATAGGTTTTAGTACTTGTTATCATTGGTTGATATGTTTATTGGTTTGGTTGCTTTCCTTTTTTTATTACTTTTTTATTTTAATAATTTAAAAAAATTTAATTTTAATTATCTTATTTTATTTCATTTACTGTATTTTTTATTTATTTATTTTTCTTTCTTTTTCTCCCTTTTCTTCTGAGCCATGTGGCTGACAGGGTCTTGGTGCTCTGGCCAAGTGTCAAGCCTGAGCCTCTGAGGTGGTAGAGCTGAGTTCAGGACATTGGACCAACACAAATCTTCCAGCCCCATGTAACATCATTGGCAAGACCTCTCGGAGAGATCTCCATCTCAGCGCTAAGACCCAGCTCCATCCAACTGTCAGCAAGCTCCAGTGCTGGACGCCCCATGACAAACAACTAGCAAGACAGGAACACAAACCCACCAATTAGCAGAGAGGCTGTCTAAAATCATAATAAGTTCACAGACACCGCTAAATACACCACCGGATGCAGCCCCGCCCACCAAAACACAGGCACCAGTACCCTCCACCATAAAGCCTACACAATCCACTGAAACAACCTCACCTACTGGGGGCAGACAACAAAAACAACAGGAACTACGAACCTGCAGCCTTCCAAAAGGCTGCAAACAAAGTAAGTGAAGCAAAATGAGAAGACAGAGAAAAAGATGAAACAGACAGCAGATGAAGGAGCAAGCTAAAACTCCACAAGACAAAACAAATGAAGAGGAAATATGCAGTCTACCTGAAAAACAATACAGAGTAATGATAGTAAGGATGATCCAAAATCCTGGAAATAGAATGGAGAAAATATGAGAAACTTTTAACAAGGACCTAGAAGAACTAAAGAGCAAACAAACAATGATGAAAAACACAATAAATGAAATTTAAATTATCTAGAAGGAATCAATAGCAGAATAACAGGCAGAAGAATGGAAAAGTGACCTGGAAGATAAAATAGTGGAAATAACTACCAGAGAGCAAAATAAAGAGAAAAGAATGGAAACAATTGAGTACAGTCTCAGAGACTTCTGGGACAAAATTAAACACAGCAACATTCAAAATATAGGGGTCCCAGAAGAAGGAGACAAAAATAAAGGATCTGATAAAATATTTGAAGAGATTATAGTTGAAAATTTACCTAACATTGGAATAGAAATATTCAGTCAAGTCCAGTAAGCACAAAGAGTCCCATACAGGATAAATCCAAGGAGAAACATGCCAGACACATATTAATCAAACTATCAAAAACTAAATTCAAAGAAAACATATTAAAAGCAGCAAGGGAAAAACACAAATAACATACAAGGAAATCCCCATAAGGTTAACAGCTGATCTTTTAGCAGAAACTCTGCAAGCCAGAAGGGAATGGCAGGACATATCTAAAGTGATGAAAGGGAAAAACCTACAACCAACATTACTCTCCCAGCAAGGATCTCATTCAGATTCGAAGAAGAAATTAAAACCTTTACAGACAAGCAAAAGTTAAGAGAACTTAGCACCAACAAACAAGGTGTACAACAAATGCTAGTAGGAAAAGACTTACAAAAACAAATGCAAAACAATGAAGAAAATGGTAATAGAAACATACATATTGGTAATTAACTTAAATGTAAATGGATTAAATGTTTCAACCAAAAGACATAGACTGGCTGAATGGATAAAAAACGAGCCCTGTTTATATGCTTTCTATAACAGAATCACTTCAGAACTAGGGACACATACAGACTCACAGTAAGGGATGGAAAATGATATTCCATGCAAATGGAAATCAAAAGAGCTGGAGTAGCAATTCTAATATCAGACAAAAGAGACTTTAAAATAAAGACTATTACAAGACACAAAGAAGGACACTGCATACTGATCAAGGGATCAATCCAAGAAGATATAACAATTGTAAGTATTTATGCACCAAACATAGGAGCACCTCCATACATAAGGCAAATGCAAACAGCCGTAAAAGGGGAAATCAAAAGTAACACAATCATAGTAGGGGATTTTAATACCCCACTTTCACCAATGGACAGATCATCCAAAATGAAAATAAATAAAAGCACACAAGGTTTAACTGACACATTAAGCAAGATGGACTTAATTGATATTCATAGTACATTCCATTCAAAAACAAGAGAACACACTTCTCAAATGCTCAGGGAACATTTTCCAGGGTAGATCATAACTTGGGTCACAAATCAAGCACTGGTAAATTTAAGAAACTTGAAATCCTATCAAGTATCTCTTCTGACCACAATGCTATGAGATATCAATTACAGGGAAAAAAACTGTAAAAAATACAAACACATGGGCTTTCCTGGTGGTTCAGTTGTTGAGAGTCCGCCTGCCAATGCAGGGGACACAGGTTCATGCCCTGGGCCAGGAAGATCCCAAATGCCACAGAGTGGCTAGGCCCATGAGCCATGGCTGCTGAGCCTGTACGTCCAGAGCCTGTGCTCCACAATGGGAGAGGCCACAACAGTGAGAGGCCCACATACCGCAAAAAAAAAAAACAAAAACAAAACAAAACAAAACAGAAAAACCACACGGAGGCTAAAAAATACACTACTAAATAAATAAGAGATCACTGAAGAAATCAAAAAGGAAATCAAAAAATACCTAGAAAAAATGACAATGAAAACACAATGACCCAAAATGTATGGGATGCAGCAAAAGCAGTTCTAGGAGGGAAATTTATAGCAATACAATCCTACCTCAAGAAACAAGAACTATCTCAAATAAACAAACTAACCTTACACCTAAAGCAATTAGAGAAAGAAGAACTAAAAAAACCCAAAGTTAGCAGAAAGAAAGAAATCATAAAGATCAGATCAGAAATGAAAAAGAAATGAAGGAAACAAGAGCAGAGATCAGTAAAACTAAAAGCAGCTTCTTTGAGAAGATAAACAAGATTGATAAACACTAGCCAGACTCCCCAAGAAAAAAAGGGAGAAGACTCAAATCAACAGAATTAGGAATCAAAAAGGAAAAGTGACAACTGACACTGCAGAAATACAAAGAATCATGAGAGATTACTACAAGCATGTATATGCGAACAAAATAGATAACCTAGAAGAAATGGAAAAATTGTTAGGAAAGCACAACCTTCTGAGACTGAACAAAGAAGAAAGAGAACATATAAACAGACAAATCACAGCACTGAAATTGAAACTGTAATTAAAAATCTTCCAACAAACAAAAGCCCAGGACCAGATGAATTCACAGGCAAAATCTATTAAACATTTAGAGAAAGACAACACCTATGCTTCTCAAACTCTTCCAAAATATAGTAGAGGGAGGAACACTCCCAAACTCATACTATGAGGCCACCCTCACCCTGATACCAAAATCAGACAAGATATCACAAAAAAAGAAAACTACAGGCCAATATTGCTGATGAACATAGATGCAAAAATCCTGAACAAAATACTAGCAAACAGAATCCAAAAGCACATTAAAAGGATAATACAACATGATCAAGTGGGGTTTATCCCAAGAATGCAAGGATTCTTCAGTATATGCAAATCAATGTGATACATCATCTTAACAAACTGAATGATAAAAATCATATGATCATCTCAATAGATACAGAAAAAACTTTCGACATAGTTCAACACCTATTTATAAGAAAAACTCTCCACAAATTAGGCATAGAGGGAACTTACCTCAACATAATAAAGGCCATACATGGCAAACACACAGCCAACATCATTCTCAATGGTGAAAAACTGAAACCATTTCCACTAAAATCAGGAACAAGACAAGGAGGTCCACTCTCACCTCTATTATTCAACATAGCTTTGGAAGTTTTAACCACAACAATCAGAGAAGAAAAAGATATAAAAGAAATCCAAATCAGAAAAAGAAGAAATAAAGCTGTCACTGTTTTCAGGTGATATGATACTATACATAGAGAATCCTAAAGATACTACCATAAAACTACTAGAGTTAATAAAAGAAGTTGGTAAAGTTCAGCATACAAAATTAATGCACAGAAATCTCTTGCATTCCTATGCACTAATGATGAAAAATCTGAAAGAGAAATTAAGGAAACACATTTATGACTGCAACAAAAACAGTAAAAAATCTAGGAATAAACCTACCTCAGGAGACAAAAGACCTGCATGCAGAAAACTATAAGACACTGATGAAAGAAATTAAAGATGATACAAACAGATGGAGAGATATACCATGTTCTTGGATTGGAAGAGTCAACATTGTGAAAATAGCTATACTACCCAAAGCAATCTACAGATTCAGTGCAATCCCTACCAAATTACCAATGGCATTTTTCACAAAACTAGAACAAAAAACTTCATAATTTGTATAGAAACCAAAAGACCCCGAATAGCCAAATAAATTTTGAGAAAGAAAAACAAAGCTGGAGGAATCAGGCTCCATGACTGCAGACTATGCTACGAAGCTACAGTAATCAAGACATTGTGGTACTTGCACAAAACCAGAAATGTAGGTCAATGGAACAGGATAGAAAGCCCAGAGATAAACCCACGCACATATGGTCACCTTATCTTTGATAAAGGAGGCAAGAATACACAGTGGAGAAAAGACAGACTCTTCAATAAGTGGTGCTGGGAAAACTGGACAGCTACATGTAAAATAATGAAATTAGAACACTTCCTAACACCATAAACAAAAGTAAACTCAAAATGGATTAAAGACCTAAATATAAGGCCAGACACTATCAAACTCTTAGAGGAAAGCATAGGCAGAACACTCTATGACATAAATCACAGCAAGAACATCTTTGATGCACCTCCTAGAGAAATTGAAATAAAAACAAAAATAAACAAATGGGACCTAATGAAACTTAAAAGCTTTTGCACAACAAATGAAACCATAAACAAGATGAAAATACAACCTTCAGAATGGGAGAATATATTTGCAAATGAAGCAACTGACAAACATTAATCTCCAAAATATACAAGCAGTTCATGCAGCTCAATGTCAAAAAAACAAAGAGCCCAATCCAAAAATGGGCAGAAGACCTAAATAGACATTTCTCCAAAGAAGATATACAGATTGCCACTAAACACAGGAAAGGTTGCTCAACATCACTAATCATTAGAGAAATGGAATTCAAAACTACAATGGGGCATCACCTCACACTGGTCAGAATGGTCATCATTAAAAATCTACAAACATTGAATGCTGGAGAGAGTGTGGAGAAAAGGGAACCCTCTTTCACTGTTGGTGGGAACGTAATTTGATACAGCCACTATGCAGAACAGTATGGAGGTTCCTTAAAAAACTAAAAATAGAACTACCATATGACCCAGCAATCCCACCACTGGACATATACCATGAAAAAACCATAAATCAAAAAGAGACATGTACCACAGTGCTCACTGCCGCACTATTTACAATAGCCAGGACATGGATGCAACCTAAGTGTCCATCGCCAGATGCATGGGTAAAGAAGATGTGGCACATATATATAATGGAATATTACTCAGCCATAAAAATAAACGAAATTGAGTTATTTGTAGTGAGGTGGATGGACCTAGAGTTTGTCATACAGAGTGAAGTAAGTCGGAAAGAGAAAAATAAATTCTGTATGCTAACACATATATATGGAATCTAAAAAAAAAAAAAAAAAAAGGTTCTGAAGAACCTTGGGCAAGACAGGAATACAGACACAGATGTAGAGAATAGACTTGAGGACACGGAGAGGGGGAAGTGTAAGCTGGGATGAAGTGAGAGCGTGGCACTGACATATATACACTACCAAATGTAAAATAGCTATTGGGAGAAGCCACATAGCACAGGGAGATCAGCTCGATGATTTGTGTCCACCTATAGGGGTGGGATAGGAAGGATGGGAGGGTGGGGCAAGAGGGAGGGGAATATGGTGATATATGTATACGTATAGCTGATTCATTTTGTTATACAGCAGAAACTAACACCATTGTAAAACAATTATACTCCAATAAAGATGTTTAAAAAAAAGAAAATAGATTTACTCTAAGTGCTCACAGCACATGGTTTGTTCAGTTTAATTTATGTAATAATAATGTATTTAACATCTACTATGTTCCTTGCACAATGTTAGATAGTAAATTTAAAAGATTAATGTGGCATAGATTCTCCCCTTAGCTGAGCAAATATAAGTGTTGTTGGTGAAGGAGGAGGAGGAAACATAAATCATTAAGTAAATGAAAATGTCAGGAATTACAATAGAATTATGAACAAAGAATTAAGGTAGCAAAAGCAGAGAATTTTAAGCCCAAATGGTGTATAAAAGTTTTCAACCAGAAGGCAACTTCTGAACGGTGGCTTATGTAGGCATCAGTTTCACTTCGGAAAAAAAGGGAGATATGCATTCCAAAAGAAGACTCTGTGTGTGCTGTCTTATGGATGCATAAGCAAGTAAATAATGCCCAGGTATGCAATGAAACATGTCAACGAGATATGGACCAATCTGGGTGGTTGAGGGATGGAAAGCAAAGTGGAAGGGGCTAAAAGTATGAAACACATCTGGGAAATTACGTTGATATCTATTTATGAAGAATTTTGCATTCTGTTACAGAGTTTGCTATAGATCTGTAGGGGATTATGTATGAAGCATCATAATTCAATCTGGATTTAATAGCGTTAACTGGAGAGGGAATGAGTAAAATCTAATGGAGGGGGAGAGTAAAGTCAAGAAGTCCAATTAAGTCTGTTAATTTTTAATGTGTACATTTTTCCTGTCATTTACTAAGGTATCAATTCATAATTGTATGTTATTTTTTAAGAGGCTATTCTAGGCACAATATTAAAATGAGTAGGGTATCATTAGAAAAGTTTAAGATCCTGGTAGCTGAGACTTATACCTTCATCATGACCAGATTCCTTAGAAACTCCCAATAGATTTCTGCTTTACAGTCATTTTATCTTAAAGCATATTCTCAGGAAAAAAATATATGACAAGTAACTTACATGTAAGTGTGAATTTAAACTAATTATTTATCTTTACCATGGTGTTTTGCATTTGAAATTTAATCAATTAACCTAAAGCTAATGTTTCATTATGTGACATTCAAGATATCCATAAACAAGTTGCTTCTTGTCCTGTGGCATTTGTTATTGCATGACTATCTTTGATTAATCACTCTACCATTGGTATGGGGAGTGTCTCTATTGGAAGGCAATATAGAGATCCAGAGATGATTGGTTAATTTTTTTATCATTTTGACTTTATAGATTCTTCAATTCAACATTTTATAGTCATATACAACTTTTCACAACCACACTTTGTTCAATACACTGGTGAAAAGCAGTGAGGCACTTACACGTAACTGCTGACAGGCTGGAGCCTGAAGTGTTTGCTATGGGAGGTGAACGTTCCCAAGACTATAACAAAGTGTTCTAGTAAAAGTGAAATGAATTGTTATGACCATCATTTTCCTGAAGCTGGGAACTGGTACATTCCATCAGATTTTGGTCTTGTAACTTTTGACTTGATTTTACAGTTTTACAGAATTATAAGCCCCATTTAGAAAGTAGTTTCAAAAACAAAAGTTTGAACTTTCCACCATCATAATTAACTACTATAAAATAGCTTGGCCGGTATTTAAAAACAGGCTAACTAGTCTGCTCTGAGGCCCCAGTATTGCCAGTAATCTCTATTCTATAATATTTACTGAGCATTTATCATTTTAACAAAATCTGCTTGAGTTATAATTTTAAAACCATACATTTCTCCCTTCTTTTTAGATGTACAGTTCTACATACTCTAACACACCATCAAATTAACGCTACTAAAATTAAGGCAAAGAACATTTCTATCACTCTGAAAGCCCCCTCATGTCTCTTTATAATCATAATCATTCCATTCTCCCCAGCAGCAACCTTGGCAACCACTGATATGGTTTTTGTTACTTAATTTTGCCTTTTTCTGAATACCATATAAATGGAACAATCAAGAATGTAGCCATTATAATATGATTTCTTTCCTTTAGCATCTTTGTGATTCATCCGTGTTGCTGTATTGCTGAGTAGAATTTCATTGTATAGATGCACCATATTCTATCTACTCATCAATTATAGACATTTTATTTTTTTGAGTTTTTGTAGATTATGAACTTAAATTCTATAATATAATATGCTATAAATGTTTGTGAACAGGATTTTGTGTAAACTTATGTTTTCACTTGTCTTGAATAAATATCTAGAAGTGGTATTTCTGGATCATATGGTAACTTTATAAGAAATTGCCTACATATTTTCCAAAGTAGCTGTATCATTTTGTATTATTGCTAGCAATATATGAGAGATTCAATTGCTCTATATTCTCACCAGCTCTTGACATTGACAGGTGTTTAGTTATATCTCACATTATAGTTGTGCAGTACTCATTGTGATTTTCATTTGCATTTCCCTAATGACTGATGATGTGGAGTATCATTTTATGTTTGTCATCCACAAACCTCTAGAAAAATATCTCCTCAAATCTTTGCCCATTTTTTTGTTAGTAGTTTGTTTCCTTATTATTGAGTTTTGAAAGGTTTTATGTGTTCTAAATGATTTCTTTGTTAGATATGTGTTTTGCAAATATCTTCTCCCAGTATATAGTTGTATTTTAATTTTCTTAATAGTGTATTTGCACAAGGAAAATTTTTTAAATTTTGATGAAGTACACTGTACTTTTTCTTTTATGATTTGTACTTTATCATGTCCTATTAAAAAATATTTGCCTTACCAAAGGACATATTTACTTCTATATTTTTTCTGGATATTTGCATATAATTTCAATTCATTTTTAGTTAATTTTTGTATATGGCACAAGGAAAGCATTAATATATATTTTTTGAATATGTTTTTTCATTTTTTTCCATTATCATTTTTTTAAAAGACTACCATTTTTCATTAATTACCTTGACAATTTTACTGAAAATTATTTGATGATATTTTGTGGGGGAGTCTATTTCTGGGCTCTCTATTCTGTTTTATTGATCTATGGGCCTATTCTTTCACTGACACAACAGTTTCTTGATTGTTATAGCTTTATAATAAAGTGTTCAAATCAGGTAATATAAATCTTGCAACTTTGTTCTTATTCCAAAATGCTTTGGCTATTCTTATTCCTTTGACTCTCCACAAAACTTTTAAAAGTAGCTTTTCCATTTCTACCAAAAACCCTGCTGGAATTTGGGTTGGAATTTTGCTGAATGTATAGACCTTGATTACTAAAGTATTGAATATGCATTTGTATACCTTCTCAAGTTTTTCTCTCAATAATATTTTATACTTTACTGCATACAAACTTGCATATATTTTTGAGGATGTATATGCATCCCATGGTTTTGGTGCTATTTCAAATTTTACTTTGAAAAATCATTTCCAATTGACCATTGAGTGCATATAAAATATGATTGATTTTTGTATGTTGATATTGTATCCTGCATTCTCTCTAAATTCACTTTTTAGTTCTATTAACTTTCATTTTTATAGACTCTTTGGGAAAATATATGTAGACAATGAAATCATATAATTACTTCCGCTCCAGTCTATATAACATCTATTCATTTTTATTGTCTTTTTGCACTGGCTAGGACATCTAATATGATGTTGAATAGAACTGTTAGGGTGCACAACCGTTCCTTATTCCCAATTTTAAAAGGAAAGCTGGCAATTTTTAAACCATCAAATATAATACTAACAATGTAATTTTTGGGAGACATTCTTTATTAGGATTAGGAAGTTCCCCTCTATTCTTAGTTTGCTCTGAGTTTTCATCATGAATGGATGTTATATTTTGTCAAATCCTTTTTCTGTGTATTTTAGATGGTCATGTGCTTTTTCCTCTTTAGTCTGTTGATATGGTGAGTTACACTGACTGGTTAAATATACATATACATTACCAAATATAAAATCGATAGCTAGTGGGAAGCAGCTGCATAGCACAGGGAGATCAGCTCTATGCTTTGTGACCACCTAGAGGGGGTGTATAGGGAGGATGGGAGGGAGGTAGATGCAAAAGGGAAGAGATATGGGGATATATGTATATGTATAGTTGATTCACTTTGTTATACAGCAGAAACTAATACACCATTGTACAGTAATTATACTCCAATAAAGATGTTAAAAAATAAATAAAGAAATAAAATGTTTAACCAGCCTTGCATTGCTTGGATAACTACCCTTATCCCCTCTTGGATGTAGTGTATTATTCTTTTAATTTATTACTGAATTGGATTTGCAAATACTTTAATGGGGATTTTTTGTGTCCATATCAGTGAATGATATTGATCTATATCTCTTTTTCTTGTAACAGTTTTGTTCTGTAGTATCTTCTATATCAGGATAATTGTAGCCTTGTAAGATAAGTTAGAGAGTGCTTTCTCCTATGGTGTCTCCTAAGAAGTTTTGTGTGTAGTTAGTGGTGTCTGGTCCTGAAGTAGTCAGTAGAATTTGGCAGAAGAACCCCACTTGAGCTACTCAGTTTCTTTGTTGGAGAAAGTTCACTAAGGAGTCCATTATTTTAGTAGATGTATAACTGTCCAAGTTATAAATGTCTTCTTAAATGAGCTTTGGAATTTTGTGTCTTTTAAGGAATTTGTCCATTTCATCCCAGTTGATGAATTTATGGGCATAAAATTGTTAATAACATTTCTGTATTACACTTTAAGGTCAATAGAATATTTAGTGATATAATACACTGTCTCTTTCCTGATATTCATTATTTATATCTGCTCCCTTTTCCTTTCAGTGTAGCTACGTTTATCAATTTGCTGATATTTTTAAGGCTTCTGTGAACTTGTCATTTCATTCAACAGCTTCTTGAACATTTCATTCAAAAGTTTCTTGAATATTTAGGGCCTTTAATAATGAAAGTATGAACATTAGCAACTAAAAAACCTCTTTCTTTTTCTTTTCCTCTTTCTCTCTCTTTCTTTCATTTGTTCTTTCTTTTTTTCTTTGATGTTTTAATTTCATTCCAATGTATTAATTTCCAGGTGTTCTGGATATCCTTTTGGGTTGCCTAACTATTTTTGCATAATCATAAATATTCAATATCAAATATAATGTTGAAAAGTATGATGTACTTTGCTAAACACTTCCTGTATCCTACATGTCCTAAGTGTTAGCTCCTTTATTTCTAAAATTCTTCTTCAGTATTGACCCTGAATGCATTGTTTGGTCTTTTCTCTGAAAAAGATGTTTAAGAAAGAAAATAATTATTACCTTTCTATTCATCTCAAAAACAATGTATCTTTAAGGTGGTTACATTAACTAATATGACTACTTATTGAAAAATTACAGACTGGATTATTGCTATATTACTAAACAATAATTGGTTTTAGTAAAACAGAAATCATATCAGAAATTCTTGCTTTTACCACAGAGAGCCCTCTGGGATAAATATAGCATGGTATATTTTTCATGAAGGACAAATTATTACAAAATATTCATTATTTTTATTTTTAGCATCAAATTACAAAGCAATAGATAAGTGAAAGTGAGGAGAAAAAAGACTCCCTCTAGGATTATCCCTGTCATTCATTTCTCAGTCTCCTTGCCACCTCTTCTCTGCTTCTTCTACTTAATTAGACATACTTTCAGTTCTTGGAAGGCACCATGCTGATTCATACCTCCGTATGCTTTATCCATAATTCTCACACTGCTTGGAATATTCTTTACAAATCACCACCAGCTCTATCCTCAACTACAGAGCTCTTAGTCTTATAAATTTTAATTAGTTGATACCACCTTATGACCTCTTTCCCAATGTTCTCCTTGCTCTAAAGAAAATTGGAAATGTCCCATTTGTATCTCACACATCCCATAAAGGATTCTATCATACTACCTATAACCAATTGTTCTATATTTCTTTCAAGTATGAATCCCTCCAAAAGCATAAGCTTTTTAAAGATATAGATTGTTACGTATTTGTCCTTGTATCCACTAGATTGGCAAGTTGGTTATACACAGTGGGTCATATATTTATTCGTTGAGTGAGGTAGTGAGTGAGTTAATGAATGAATTAATATATAAAATTTTCTTGAATCCATCTTGAACCCAGGTATCCTTGGGGTACAGAGATCAATTTCTTTCTTTTTTTTTTTTTTTTTTTTTGCGGTACACGGGCCTCTCACTGTTGTGGCCTCTCCCGTTGCGGAGCACAGGTTCCGGACGTGCAGGCTCAGCAGCCATGGCTCACGGGCCTAGCCGCTCCGCAGCATGTAGGATCTTCCCGGACCGGGGCACGAACCCGTATCCCCTGCATCAGCAGGCGGATTCTCAACCACTGCGTCACCAGGGAAGCCTGAGATCAATTTCTTATATAATTGAATACAAATATTACTTATTTCTGTGTTTTGATAGGGAGAGAAATTTTCATCTCTCATTACAAATCCCAGCATCCAGGTTACATTTCATCCTCATACTCTACCATCACATCTCTCTTCTCTTGGCTTCAAAATTACTTCTGGGTATAAGACCTCTGCCTTAAGTGAAGTCATGCATATTTCCTTGTTTTGTACAACTGTATTTAAAGGCAGTAGATAAACAATTTTAATCTTTTCTTACTTTGCTATTTTATACTTTTTAAAGAAAGATCCTTTTTATTTCATTTATCATGTAATAAACCTATATTTACTTGTTTAGAATTAAATACTTGGCCATGTCTCCCCCCCACCCCCGACCACCCCTGCAATCTTCCCCAACTGCATAATGCCAAATTCAGGGGTATGTATTTGTAAGTAGCGTAATAAACAGCTATATAACTGCTTGTGACTGATTTGATATGTGAGTAGAATTGAGGGTTTCAGAAGAGAAAGTAGCTTCTTATACTGATCTCTTATCTTTCCTATTAAAAAAAAAAGGTAGGTTGTATCCCTTAAATACTAGGTTTTAGAAAAAGGCTGACTGCAGAGGAACTCTATCCTTCATTTTTTCTCTTGCTTTTTTTGTTACTTTTTTCTTCAGGATTTCCCCAATAAAAAGAGTGAGACATACTTGGCTATTGACTATTGAATTTTTTAATATTATTTATGTGTGTGGTTTCAACCATTATTTTTGATTACCTATTCTGGCATGATCACAATTTCCTGTAATATTTCTTTTCTCTCCCAAGGGAAATTAATGTCTGTTCTTAGCATTTTTCCATTATTTTCTTTGTGAAAACTGAGACAAGGAAGCAAGGAATTAATTTAATATTTTAGCAATATCTATTTCATTGATTGATAATTTATTCTTATCATTTTTACTCTGTAGACTTCTTCAGAGTGACCTCTGGTCCTTTTTATGCTTGAAACACATTTTCTATAATATTTTGACCTCCTGTGATATTTTTCATTCATTTCTCACTTTGGCTTTCCCTTGCACTCTGCTCTTACCACTGTGCCCTTTGTCTCTTTCTTGCAATTCCGCATTAGCAATATTTTATACTTCATATCTGAGCTGCTCATATACTTGATTACTTTTTACAAATCACTTTTCATCCATATAGAATTTTTTAAAATTTCTGTGATATTTGCTTTTAGGTTACATATAAACACAATCCTTTGGGAACACTGAACATTAATTTACTTGGGAACATGCTCCAGTTTTTCTTATCTTTTTTGTTTTACTCTACACTATAAATAAATACCTCACCACTTTTTTATTTCTAATACAATACTACAGTTCACCAGTACCTATTTTCTCATTTAATTTGTTTTTAAATCTTTCATATTCTTTTTTCCAACTGTCCGAGAAATAATTGACATGCATCACTGTATATTTTCTCCTTTATTGATTTCTTTATTCCCTCATTAATTTCAAGACATTCCTTAGTATTTCTTTATTTCTTGTTATTTCATATTTGTGTTTAGGCATCTTAGGACATGGTTCTATCTTGTGTTAATAAAGTTAACACAGTAAATGTCTGCCTTCTTTGGATTTCTCATTTAGCTGTAACTATTCATTCATGTTCACACAAAAAGGAATATGGATATGAATCATCTTTCCCAATTTAGGTTTCTTGTTTCAGATATTTTATACTTCCTTGCCACTTTCAATATTTCTAAAATAAAATTCTTGAATATAATTGTTTTGTATTGCTTTATAACATATGTCCTGTGCTTTTTAACCTTTTATAAAATGTACTTTTTTCAATTAAACATTTTATTTTGAGAACATTGTAGATTATTTTTGAATTTTTCAGGTATAAATAACTTCTGCTATAATTTCCATTCTGTCATACTTTCTGCTTGGATATAGCTTATTTATTCATTGTGTATATGTATTGAGTCCTATATGCATGTAAGATAATGTAAGGTTGGGGATACAATAGACAAATGAGCATGTTTTTTGCCCTCACGGGTATCATAATCCAACAAATATTTTTTTTTAAAAGTGTCATTAAAATTTTAGATAAATGACTCAGCTGTAAAGTAAAGGGTATACTGTGAAAGACTCCTATGGAAAAATTTGGTTTGAATTTTAAGGGAGAGGTCAGATTGGTTTCTCTGATGAAATTTACCTTTAAGCTGAGATTGAAAACAACAGTAAGAGTTACTTAATTGCATTAACTTGGATTCTTCCTAAAACTGCAGACTGTGGGAGATTATTCCAAGGATCAAGAGTTTTGAAGGACCAGGGAGAATCATAAAAGAAGGAGAAATTTGTCTCTGCCATGAGCATTTAGGCTCAATTTTGCTAGAAACTTCTGAGAAGTGTATAGGATACCTTTTATAATATTCCATCTCAGATATCATAGGAAGACCAGTTGATTCATCAGCTTCCTTTCCCCATTTGTCAAGGGTTTACTCAGACATTTTTAACTACCATCACTTCCTAGTTGTACTTGTGTTTATGCCAAGTAGGTTCCCACCTGCCTGTTTCCCACTCCACCATATTGGAAAAGCCCAGGGCAGAAAGTGAATGATGCAAGTTGAGTTGCATCACTGTCATCTTGAAGGGTGTTAAATCTTCATGCAGGTACTCCTCGAATCTAGGGCTGGAATGGGAGACGTCGCCCAGAGTAGTATGAAGTGATACTCAAGAGGTCTTGGTCCACCAAGGAAACCATTAAAGTGGCAGAATTTGCAAAGTTCCAAAAACAGGAATTAATTGGGCATATTCAAAGAAATTAAAGATGGCCAGTGACATAGAAAAGAGTGGAGGGAGATAAGGGAGGAGTCTTGGCAGACACTAAAGTATCATGTTAAATGAGTTTGTATTCTGTTATTGAAGCACTTATAAGTATTTGAAATGTGCTACACAAGGGATATTTCTCTGAATCATGACCTTATATTTTCAGTACCCATTGTTAAATACATCATTTTCTGTATGTTTCCCAATGCAGAGTGTTTAGATTCAGAATTAGATTTACCAGATTACTTTTTTCCATGCAAAATTCTCATCCTGGACTGTAGGCCATGCAAAAGGATAGCTGCCCTTGGATCAGGAAGCCATTCTTGGTTCCCAGTCAGCTGTCTCTGGAGAAGCACAGGGTGGAATGGAAATTGTGTCAGGTATTTCGGCATTCATTTTACCCATCGGATATTGGAAAAATATGTTGCAGAACATTCTTCTTCAACTTTCTCTGGAAGGCAGAGAGGCACCTACAACCACCAATAAACCATCAGTGCCATCTACATGCTTGTAGAGAAAGAAGGGTCTTGAGTGGCCTATCACTGAAAGTGAGGAGAAGGAACAATAAGGCTATGGGATTCAGGAAATAAGTAAGAAGTTCTATTGGTTGCTAATAACCTTTAGTTTAGAAACCTTGTTGAATCCAGATCATTGTAAATTTATAGGCAGCTATAAGATGTATAAGTTCTGGGTATCTAATGTGCAGCATAATAACTATAAATAATATTGTATTGTGTACTTGAAATTTACTGAGAGTAGATTTTAAGTGTTCTCACCACAAACACACACACATACAAATGCACACACACAGTAGCTATATGAGGTGACAGATGTGTTATTTAACTTTGTGGTAATCATTTCACAATATATAGGTATATCAAATCATTGCATTGTACACTTTAGAATGTACAGTTTTTATTTGTTAATTATATCTTAGCAAAGCTAGGGAAAAAAGAAAAAATACAGAGAGAGCCCATACAGTCTTTACCCAGTTTCACCCAGTGGCAACAACCTGCAAAACTATATAATAATATCACATCCAGGGCACTGACACTGACACAGTAAAAAACCAGAATATTGGTATCCCTAGGGATCTCTCATGTTTCCATTTTACAGCCATGCCTACTTGTCATTTCAAGAATTTCATAGAAATGGGATGTAAGTTTTTTGGACTGGCTTTTATTTATTCAGTGTAATTCTCTAGAGATTCATGCAAGTTGTTACAGGTCTTAATAATATGTTTCTTTTTCCTTTTATTACTAAGTAGTATTCCATCATACGTATGCACCACAATTTATTTAACAATTCACCTGTTGCAGGATATCTATGTGGTTTCCAGGTTTTGGCTATTATGAATGAAGCTCTGCAAATATTCATGTGCAGATTTTTGTGTTAACCTAACTTTTCACTTCTCTGTGATAAATGCCAAGGGGTGCAATTTCGAATCATTTGGTACTTGGATGTTTAGTTTTTAAAGAAACCGCCAAAATGTTTCCAGAGTGACTGTTCCATTTTACATTCCCACCAGCAATGTATGAATGATCCGATTCCTCTGCATCCTTGCCAGCATGTGGGTGGTGTCACCATTTTTTGATCTAGTCATTCTAATAGGTGTTGTAGTGATATCTCATTATGGTTTTAATTTGTGTTTCCCTAATGGCTAATAATGTTGAATGTCTTTTTATATGTTTACTTGCCATCTGTGTAGCTTCTTTGATTTATTTTTTTTGTTTTCTTGCAATTTTATTGAGGTATAATTGATAGCACTATATAAGTTTGGTATAGAGCATAATGTTTCCTTTCACGTACATCATGACATGATTATCACAATAAGTTTAGTGAACATCATCCTCATATAGATACAAAATTAAAGAAATAGAAAAGAAATATTTTTCCTTGTACTGAAAACTCAGGATTTACTCAACACCTTTCATATAAAACATCCAGCAGTGTTAATTATATTTTTATGTTGTACATTATATCTTTAGTTCTTATTTATCTTATACCTGGAAGTTTGTAGCACGCTTTGAATGCCTTCATTCATTTTCCCCTCCCCCACCCCACCTCTGGTAACCACAAAAATATTTATGCCTTTTAATTGTTTTCTAATTGAATTTTTTTTAACTAATGAGTTGTGAGAGTTCTTTATGTATCTAGATACTACTCTGTTGTCAGTTATGTAGTTTGTAAATATTTGCTCCCAGTAAGTAACTTGTCACTTCAAATTCTTAAAAGGGTCTTTCACAGAGCAAGTTTTTAATGGCTTTCCTTTTGAACCTGGACTGGTCTTAATGAGTGGCTTGACCAGTAAAATGTGGTGGAAGTGAAATTTTGGGACTAAAGAAGGTAGACCATAAGAAGCCTTGAAACTTTAGGTTTCTTTTGGATGTGACAGTTACTCAGAGTTGCTTTGGTTTTGGTAACTCTGATGGTTTTGAGGAATAGTAGTCATATAGTTGGTAGCAGGTCACTAAGTCAAGATTTAGCTGATGTTCTTCTCATCATACTGCTGTTGTGACTTTTGAAGAGGAAGACCACAGAGGTAAAGTGCTATCCTCATCACATCATCTCAAGTGTACACTGCTGACTTCTATTTGCTAATATTTTGCAGAGGATTTTTGAGTCTGCATTCATAAGATTTATTGGTTTATAGCTTTCTTTTCTTGTAATGTTTTTAATGGTTTTAGTCTGTAGATTTTCCATATACCATGCGTTTAACTGGCTTTAATATTAGGGTAAACCTTGTCTCAGAAAATGAAGTAGAAAATATCTCCTGTGCCTATATTTTCTGGAAAAGATTGAGGAGAATTGGTATCATATCTTACTTAAATGTGTGGTGGAATTCGCCAGTGAAACCACTGGTATTTTCTTTTATGGAAGGTTACTAATTAGTCAATATCTTTAAAAAAATTAAGCCTATTCAGATTATTTCTCCTTGGTGAGTTTTAGTAGATTTTGTCCTTCTAGGAATTGGTCCATTTCACCTAAGTTTTCAAATTTGTGGGCATAGAGTGGTTCATAGCGTGCCTTTATTATCCTTTTAATGTTCATGTTTTCACTAGCTATGACTGTCAGGAACTGAGCTGGGCTCGGAAGAGCTGATCTGTCAAGGGTCAGAGTGCTTAGTTAAGACAACAAGCCAAAAAAGAAAGTAAAAGTCAAGCCTTTAGTCACTGACTGTGATAGTTTAGGCAAGAGGTTATTGTATGATATCCCTTATGTGTGGAATCTTAAAAAGGGGTACAAATGAACTTATCTACAAAACAGAAATAGAGTTACAGATATAGAAAACAATCTTATAGTTACCAGGGGTAAAGGGGGGAGGGATAAATTGGAAATTGGGGATTGACATATATACACTACTATATATAAAATAGATAACTAATAAAGACCAACTGTATACAACAGGGAACTCTACTCAATACTCTGTAATGACCTATATGAGAAAATAATCTTAAAAAGAGTGGATATATGTGTATGTATAACTGATTCACTTTGCTGGACACCTGAAACTAACTCAAAATTGTAAACCAACTATACTTCAATAATTTTTTTTTTTAAAGACGTCAAACCCAAGAAAGCACCAACTCTTCCCCATTCCCCCTTCCAATTTTCCCCTTGGAATGATGTTAGTTAAGGATCAGGTGGATTAATGCACATGTGGGAATTGCCTCGATGTCAATGAAGCACCTAAAAAAGTATCTTGTAGTTTCATGGGCCAAGGGGACTGGGAGAGAGGGGCAGGGGGGAGGCTTAGAATGAAAAAAGTACTGAATACTGAGTCAGAGTGAAGAAGGAAGAATGTCTTCAAGTCTAGTTCCCCATAATGGCAGCCGGGTGGGGGGAGTGCATTTTAGTAGACACACCTGAGAAAGTCCTCACCTGAAGGCCTTTGAAAATGTGGCCTCTGAATTGAAGCACTTGATCTGGGACACAAATACACATTAGAGCACGACAGCCAGGGCAGTCTGAGTCCTTGACTACAATTCCCTTCTGAGACTGCAATGCACTGGCAGTACACCAAGTCTGTGCAGTTAGGGCACCTTTCCACCATGAGACCTGCCAGCTAAGCCTTTTCATAAGTGCCTATGGTTGGGCCTAAAAGATTACACAGACATTTTTGGTCATGGTTTTGAAGCCTTGATTACCCCCTTTTTTCATGTATGATATTGGTAATTTGTGATATCTCTCTTTTTTCTTGGTTAGATTGACTAGAGTTTTATCAATTTATTATTATTTCAAAGAACCAGTTTTCTGTTTTGTTTTGTTTTTTGTCCATAGAATTCCTACTTTTCAATTCCATTGATTTTTTTCCTGAATTTTTATTATTGTTTTTCCTCTGCTTACTTCAGATTTAATTTACTCTTCTAGTTTTCTAATATTAAAACTTAAATTATTTAATTATTTAAATTATTTTAGATCTTTCCCCTTTTCTATTACATGCATTAAATAATAGAAAATGGCCCTCTAAGCTCTTATTTCACTATATCTCACAAACATTGAAAATTATATATTCATTTTCATTCAGTTTCAAATTATTTATATTTATTCTTGAAACTTTTATATTGGCCAATGTGTTACTTACAAATGTATTATTTAATCTCTAATATTTGGGGATTTCCACCTAGCTTTCTGTAACTGACTTCTTGTTGAAAGGTGGATATGCTATATTAGATAATAGGAACTGAGGTAAAAAGGCCTTTATTATAAATATATTTTAATCCAGTAAGGAGCTGGTTTGTGTTTAATGTTTGCCATGGCTAGTTTCCAGAGGCTTACAATTCCTCTAGTGTTCTGTTTTGTTCTCTTTTGTTGCCTTTGGGCTTCTCTAAGAAATCCTCCTCAGATAGAGTCTGTCTTCCAGATATTTCAGTTGTAATATACTGATATACTGGAGTCCTATTGGTGTGTTGGTAAGTTGTAGGGGAGGAAAAGCATTCTGTAATTTAATGATTAAAGCTTAGTCATTTAATGAACCCATATCCTGAGCTGTGAAATCCACAGGTGTTTTGTTTGTTTTTTTAGCTCACCATCTTCCCCTTAGTTGCAGCAGGAGAGATAGAGGAGAATCAATAGAGGATTCTATTGATTGAGATAGAGGATATTTTCCATATCCTGTGGTGTTCAGTGAGTATCCCAGATTCCTTGTCCCTCAATCCCCATTGCCCACTATTCTTAACCGAAGACCCATAGTCCCCATGTTTTATAACATGGCACAGTTCCGAGAATATGGTGACTGTGGGAAAAAAATGAGAACGAAACACACACAAACTGAACCTCAACAGGCTGAAAATGAATAGAAAACAAAACATGCACTCAGAAGGCGACAGCCATGACATAGGAAGTGTGACCAGTATCCTTACTACTAATATTGACATTGAAACTGACAACATTCATCAAGAAACAGATGGGACTTTGACTTCCGTTGACCAGAAGAAGAAGCTACATGGCAAGAGCCCTTCTAATAACACTCTGTATAGAGATTAAAAAAAAAAAAAAAGTTGAAGAAATGCACTTTCCCCAGGTGGGAAAAGGCTGTAATAAAATCTTCCACTGAGAGTAGGCCTTTGTAATAACCAACACTCAGGGCATATTTCAAAATGGTTACTTTTTTCCTCCCCTTGCTAGAATCAGGAGTGGATCTTTCTAGACTTTTGACCGTGAGAACCTGGTGGGTGTTTTTGAGATAAAGCCCATGAAAATGTGGGCACCCCCTAAGATTGCAACCCCCAGGAGTTTCTCTTCCTTAACCTAGTCTACAATGAACCCCCAGCAACCCATCCAAATTACCTTTTAAGTGTTACTACCAGTTCCTGGCTTCCACAGCTTCTCTTCCAAATAAGCAGAGCTCAGTTGTGATTCTATTAGCCTGTGTGTCCAGAGTTTTGAGTGGTGCTTTATAGTATTACTTAAGTTATCTGATTACTCCAGCAAAATCTGTTGACTTTCATTGTCTCCAGCTTTTTCTTGTTGTAAAAATGGGAGTGACAACATCCAAGCTCTTTACATGTTGGGGTGGAACCAGAAGTCCCTGGGTTCTTTTTTTTAAGAAGCATATAATATGATTTTCCTTTCCAATCTTATATAGCCTGCAAGAGTTGAGGAGAGTGGGCACCTAGCCTTCTTCAGAATTATTGTATTTTCTGTGTATTTTCACAGAAGCTAAGAAGGAATTCAACTTAACTTTAGGTATTTTTCTCTTTTTAACATTTTCTAAATTTATAAAGTTTATGTAATATTTAAAAACACCTATTAACCAATTCCACCCTCCCCCAAATTCTAATATTTCTATACATAAGGAGGATCATTCTATATGCATTTGTGTTCACAGACGTAATCAAGATAATGGAGGCAGGGGCAGAATTTATTTGCAGCCTACTATAGACTGGTGTAGGCTAACTTTTGTATTTATAGTTATTAATTTAACTCTTACAACAGCCCTAACAGGTAGTCATTATTCCTAGAGTACACATGATAGATCAAAGGTTTGGACTGAAAATCACAAACCCAAATTCATGCAGCAAAGAACTTTTAGAGTAAATGCTATACCAAGCTTATTTATCTTGGACTTAATAAAAATGTGAAACATATAGGGTTACTTTTTGCTTTATAATTTTGTCAAGAAATTGGCATATACCTGATCATTGATTATAGATGAGTAACCAGGGGAAAACTGTTTGCTCTGCCTTTCTTCACCTTTTGGTACTCAATGTGCTTTTTACCACATTGTACATCATATACATATTACATCCTAATCAGCTCCTAAAATGCTTCCTGCCCCAATATTTATTTTCTTAGCACAAGACTCTTGTGCTAAGACCGTAAATTCAGCTTTCTATGAGCTCAACAAGTCAGCACCAAATATTCATGTAATTCTCCACAAGTATATTCATCCCCAGGAATACTGCATTCTGTACTTTGTGCAAAATCATCTGCTTCTTCTTGTGTTAGCTGCTAATCCCACAGCCTAGAAAACCATAATCCTACCTTCTCTAAATCGTATCTTGGAAGAGAAACCTTGTCTAGAGAAAAAAAGGAAACAATACAGCTTAAGGTGAACCAGTAATCCTTAACTTTGTCTACAGAAAATCTGCCCCAGCTGTAACGCAGTTGACAGGGTTCTAATGCAAAACACGTGTGTGCTTTATCATGACAAATCCAATATCCTGAGAAAACTAAGCATTTTGATTTTTTTTAAAATTTAGATGTTGGTTTTTAAGATTCTTGAACAAAAAAAGAGCTGAAATAGCAATTAAAGAGGGTTGATAAAACCTTTTTTATAGAAATATCATGTTACCAAAATACCTTGGAATCAGTTATATTCACCTGTTTATTCTATAGGAGATTTCACTCAGTAGGAAATGACCTTATCATCCCAGTAGGAAGTAATCTCCTTATCTCACATTCAGAACTTAATTAGCAATCTTACCTTTAGGAGTGTGAAACCTTTATATTCATTCTTTTCTAGTGTATTTTGGAGAATCAAGGGTTCCTGAGTTGTCAGATATACCGGAAAGGTCAGGAGCTCTCCATGATTTTCTTTTTGGGGACTCCTGACTTTACATAATCAGTCAACCTGAAGGTTAAACTTAAGATTTCACAGCTTTTGTGAAGTTCTTTGGAATAAAAATATTTTGATCACAATTATACTAATCTTGTACTTGTCTAAGTATTAAAACCAAAAGCAAAAATACCTAAACCAAACTAAATTTGGTTTCCAAATGGATAGCTCACTTTTTATCTGAGAAGTTAATTCTCTAAGATACTATGCAATAGTTCAGTGGAAAATTTATCAGATAAAGATTTACTTTCAGTACTTGAGATATTGAGCAAAAGTCAGCTGATGTGGTTAAACTTTCTGTTTCTTTATTTGGTTATTTATTTATAGGCTTTACTTTCTAATTGTTGGGAAATGTTATTTTTAGTATATTTATAACTTACTACCTCTTTCTCTTCCATATACACATTTGCTTTTCTAATTAAATATCAAAGTGGTTTTGGATATTTGTGAAATAATTTCTTCAAAGTAGAGGGCACTAAAAGTGGGGAGAATAATTGCAGTCCATTTTTGCAATAGCTCAGTGTTTCAGTAACCTGTTTAAAAGTAACCAATGCCAAAGCTTAAAAAATTTTTTTGATAGTGCTTGATAATACTAAAAAAACTATGCTAGACTGTCTTTCAATTAGCTAACATACTTCTGTATTTTAGAGATATCCATATATACCTGCCAATGGTAAAAATGTATGATATTAAAAGAATGCAATACATAGTTTAAAATAAATTTGACTGTTAAAGTTATTCAGATATGGTGAGAAAAAATAAATAAAATTTTAATTTGCAAGTCTTAATGCAGTTAGTGTTGTAGATTGGTGAGGAGGTAATTTTCAATCAGGGAGACCTGAAAAAAGACAAATAGAAAGCTTCTTATTTCTTAAAGAACAATATTCCTCTGGTACTTTGGCAAAGCTGGGATAATATTTCATGTTGTCAGATATATATGTATATATCTATATGTTGTCATATATATTTTTTCATATATATATATGTATTCTTTAGTTAACTAGGGTAAGAGTTAATTTTTAGATAACCAAATCATTACAAAGCAATACTATAATCATCATAAGAAGATATATAAAGGGATTATTCTATTTTGTTTCCATTATTTAGAGGTATATTCTATTGGTCTTCAGATCGTATATTCTCAATATGAATTAACTTAAAATTTAGTTAATATGGAAGTTAAATGAAATCTTGGAAGAGGAGTTTGGGTTGTGACTTCATGCCAAAATGAAAAGGCATTGACACCTTGTTATTCATAATTGCTGTTATTAAATACACATGGCATTTGACATGTATATATTTAACTCATAGTAAAAGAATTTATAGATAGGAAAATGGAGGTGAAAAAAAGCTAAGAGGTGATAGAGGATTATTTTGAACAAGATCTACATGCTGCCAAGTCCAACACTGCCATCCACATCATGCTGTGTCTTATAGGACATATATATATATATATATATATATACGAAAACTAAAAGTGATCAATATATAAACCTGATTTTTTAAAATTTGAGGGCCAGAAAGATTGGATCTCTGTCTTTGTAACTTTGATCTGACTGTTTTCACATAAAATAGTAGTTGTGAAAAATATTTGAATCTCTTCCCTCTTATAACTTCAGAATTTAAAAAATTGAGTTTGAATACTTTTTTCCATGAATAAATTGTATATCTAGTGCTGCTATAATCATTCACTAGAAAAAGCATCATATTTCTAAAATCTCCTGGTTTTCTGATTTGCAAATTTTGAAATATTTAAATTATCATAAAAATTACCCATAGAAACTTGTAGTAAAATATTTCCCTACATTTCTGGGGTGAAATCTAGGATGAGTGTTTTTCACTTTGTTTTATTTTTGGTTTTTCATATACTTTCAGCAACAGGAAATTTTTCTTATTGTCTTTGAATTGAGACAGTATTCCAAAGCACTAGATTACTATTCTATCACAGAATTATAATCCTATCAAGCTTCTAAAAGATGTTAGATTTCATGTCAATGTTCCCTCTTCATCACTCTCTTCCTTGTTTTCTCTTTTTCTTCCCTCGTATCTCTCTTCTTCCACACACTTCTCCATAAACTGTTTCTTATTGTGAAAAATGATGAAAAACAATTCTTGCAAGTGTTACTTTATTTTTATTTGTTTATTTTTATTCTGAATTCTTTTATGTTAAATAGGAACATTTTCTCAATAGCACTCTTAAGTCACTTCTCATTTATCTTCCTCTTTAAGAACTGCATAGGCTCATTTTAAATAGTTTAAACACCTGTAATAAACTACAGTTTGCTAAGAGTAGATGTACTCTGGTTAATGCTCAAAATGATGTGGCCAGAGGAAAAACAAGCATTATTAAATATGAATGCAATCTTTACCAACACGAAATGAACATTTTTTCTTTTTCAATAAAAAAACTAGCCCCAAAAAAGTCTCATTCTATAAAGATTTATCATTTCCAAATCACAGTGAAAGGATCTTAATTTACCAATTTTGTTTTCTCCTATGTGCCTTAAAGATACCTCACTAAAAACTGGTATCTGACACAACAGAATGACATATGCAGAATGTAATATTGTAGTGCCAGTAGTGAGGTTGATTGTTATAGACATATTTAAACTCTGAGTATTAAATGGTTACATCCTAATTATTTATATAGAAATTGGTCCAATAACTAAAATAGAGAGCAGCAGCTGAAAATTTATCTCATTCAATGTTCAGAGATAAAAGTGTTAACCATTCTTTCCATTATTTTCTGCAGATAAGTTCTTTACTTTTTTCATATTTAAATCTGATGGCAACTGAATTCTGGCATTTTTCCAAGCTACTGTATGAAGAGGATGCTGAAGGCCACCACAATACAGCATACCACAACATAAGGACTGTTCCATTCACCAATTCTGACACACTTCCAAAATATACCCAACAGCCCAGTTTTATTTCTGTCCAGGAGGCTGAGTGCCAAGGATCGGCTATAAGCACAGGTACATAGAAGCAGCAAGATTACACTCAACAGACTCTGAAAATTGAAAATGTCAGACCTAGTGAGGCTGGTGAAGCCCCAGCCACATCTCCCTTCTGGGCCTGGGGCGGAAGAGGCATGCAGGAGCAGTAGAGGAGTGCAGGTCCGGCTTGCCTTTGTTGCTCCTTGCGTGGTCTGTAAGTGTTATTTTAATATGGCTTCATCACTGAGTCCAGGGCATTCCTACTATGTGACTTAACTATAGACAAGCTGTTCTGAATTAGAAAAAAACATTTTTTTTCAGTCTAGTTGAGTTAGGTCAAAGTTGTTAAAAAAAAAATCAATCACAGATGTTTCAAATCTTGGCCATCATAAGTCTTTAGTTCTTATTGTTTATACCATTCATTTGGAGCAAAGAATATGCTACCTTATATTTTAAATTATTTTTAGATTTCCCTTTCCCCTGTACTTCATTATAAGCTTCAGTGCCGACAAAGTTCAAAATTCCTTGCAGACCTTGTATCTAACCATGTGCACAACATATATTCCATATGTATTTTTTAATTCAAACTAATTCAAATCAACTAACATGTTTTGAGTGCCTTCTGTGGTTGACTCAAATAAGAAAAAGGAATAGGTTGTTTTTAACCTCAGAATCATAGAACCAACTTTCAGGGGATTGTGGATGTTTTGGAAAGAAAAGCCTTGTCCTATAACTAATGCAAAGTTGCCTAAGAATAGTGGTACATGAAGGTGCAAGGTAGGACATAGAAGAACCTGGTTACTTTATCCAACTTGATAAAAACATGAATGAAGCATTACCTTTTGTGACTTTTCTCAGAGGGAGACATTCCAGTTGACTGACATTGAAAGTAGTACATGGTAGATGATCAATAAACACTGACTAGCAGAGATGGTTTGTGAACAGGCAAGGAAAATGAAACGGCCAAAAGACTCAAGGTTAGGGAGAGCCTAAGCAAATTACCTGATTCAATTAGAACACAAGGACTATGAAGGTTAAAAGTGAAATTGGGCATGGTGGTAGTATTTATACCATGGAAATAGACAAATACTTCAAAGTAAATCAGAGCTCCCTTCCCCTCTCCTCTGCAGAGCTGGAGATAATCAGATTTCTGATTTTTCCCCACCAAAATTTAGCTTTCCTTTGCTAAAATTTCATAAAAATGGAATAGTAGAGTATGCATATTTTGATAAGGTAACTTAAAGACAGCTGAATACTTGAGATTTATTCTTATTTCCACATGTATCAGTGGTTTGTACCTTTTTATTGCTGATTAAATTTCCAGTATATACAAATATACTACAGTTTAAGTTATTTTCCTATTAATAGATACTTGGGCTGGTTCTAGTTTGGGGCTGTTATGAGTAAAGCTTTTTATGAAAATTCTTTTACAAATATTTTTGTAAACATATTTTCAACACTCCTGGACAAATATATAGGTTTCCTGAGTCATCTGGTAGATGTATGTTCAAGTTTATTAAAGAAAAAAAGAAAGCAAGCAACAGCAAAACAGGCCTTAGCCAAAGTGGTTGCTCCATGTTATGTTTTGTCAAAAATACATGGTAGTTAGTTGTCTTATATCACCTCTGCAACATTTACAGTTTTATTATGATATATCTTGAAAAGGATATCTTTAAATTGACTTTCTTTGGTGATCTGTGAGCTTCATGAAATTTGACATCTAAATCTCTCCCCAAATTTGGGAACTTCTCAGTCATTATTTCTTTAAATAAATTCTCTGCTCCCTCCTCCCTTTTTTTCTCCTCTTCTCCTTCTGAAACTCCAATAATTGACAAATTGGTTCTTTTGATGTTATCTTATGGATCATGTAAGCTTTCCTCACTCTTTTTTCTTTGTCCACTCTGAGGAGAGTAATTTCAAGTTCCTGCCTTCAGTCTCACTGATTCTGTCTTCGGCTTGATCAAGTCTGCTGTTGATGACCTCTATGGCAGTTTTCATTTCATTCATTGTTTCTTCAGCTCCAGAATATCCATTTGAGTTTTTAAATGATTTCTATACTTCTGTTAAACTTATATTGATCATGTATAGTTTTTCTGATCTCATTGAATTATCTTTCTCTCTGTGTGTGTGTCTGTGTGTGTGTGTGTGTGTGTGTGTGTGTGTGTGTGTGTGTGTGTGTTGTAGCTCATTGAGTTTTCTTCAAATAGCTTTTTTGAATTGCTTATCTGGTAAAATGCACATCTCTAACCCTATGAGGTTAGTTATTGGTAAATTTTGATCCTTTGGTGTCATATTTCCTTGATTTTATTTCATGTTTTTGAAGTGTTGCATTGCTGATTATATTTGAAATATCAACCACCTCTTCCAGTCTTTACTGACTGACCTCAGGAGAGAAATACTTCCTATAGAACTGGTAAGGATTCTTAGGCCTTCTCAGATCTTCTAGGTATACACCTGCCCTTGTGTCATGTAGCTCATGATTCGATATTCTGGATTGGGGTGAGAAAAATGAGCCCCTTTGTCAGCATCCTGTATAGATGGGGAAGCCAACCCACTCACACATTTTCTCTTTGCCCTGAGGAAGAATTCACAGGATGAGGAAGATCTCTCTTGACCCTAAGCTGTGTCCTCTTGGAGGAGGTGTGATGCATGTAAAGTTAAACAGTTCCTCTTACTATCTCCAAAGCATTCAAACTCTTTATTTATTTATTTTTCCCTCAAACGGTCTGCTGGAACTTTTCCTCTAGAAACTTGAACTTCGAAAAAGGCTCTCATCTGTGGGCAATTGTCTGTGTCACTGTTTTCCAGGGGCTCCTGTGCTGTGGCCAAGAGAAGCTGGAGCTGGTTCATGAACCACTGCAGGGTCCACATCTAGGACCAAAGTCTGGCTGCCAGTTTCCCAATGCATGGGTGGCCCAGATTCCTCCCAATCCCCTTGGTGTATGATGTTGTACCACAGCTTCCTCAAAAACACTTTTGTCCATGGTTGGATGTCAAATTTTTGTTGTGAGGGACATCTTATACTACCATAAATGTTTATATCACCTATGCATTTTATCTTAATTGTCAAATTTATTGGCATAAAATTATCCACAATATCATTGTTTTATTCTCTCAGTGTCTGTCAGATCTGAGGTGATCTCTTTTATCCCTAACTTTTCATAGTCTCTTTGTAGTTAATATTGTATTAATTAAATATGTGTTAACCTTTAATTAATATAGATCTTCATCTACTGTTCTCATTCTTTTTATAATACTCTATTCTATTATACTAACATACATTATAAACAAGAAAAGAAAATACAATCCTTTTTGTTTCAAACAATCTTATGTAGTTTAAAGAAATAAGAAAGAAAAAATGCTTACTAAACATTTACCATTTTTGATTCTCCTCATTTCCAGCCTGAAGAACTTCCTTCAGAATTTCCTATAGAGCTGATCCAATGGAAATGAATTCTCCATTGCATTTTATATAAAAATTAATCTATTCCATTTTCAGTGTCAATTGATATATTTGCTTTGTCTGAAACTATGGTTTGATAATAAATCCCTTCCAAGACTTTAATGATGTTTTCTAATGCTTTCTGGACTATATATTTTTGATAAAGTCAGCATTCATTCAAAAATTATTCCACCTATGTGGAACTATCTCATCCTTATATGGCCTATTTCAAGGTTTTCCTTTTAGCTTTGTTTTCACCAGCTTGATTATGACATATCCGGGAGTGGACTTATTTGCTTTTACCTGCTTAGGTAATTTTGTCTTTAGCTGAAGACTGCTCATAGGACTAGCACAGGACTCAAAAAGTTTATACAAAGAATTTGGTGTTATCCTTTCTAAGTACTTCCTTTCTGGGATTCTCCTCTCTATTTCTGCAACATTGGTTGCCCTGAACTTTTGGGATTGAAGTTTCATGGCCAGAGTAGCTTTGATTGCAGGTTACCCTCAGGCTAAAAGACATAGGAACTGATACTTCACCCTTCCTATTCCCTTTTTCTATGTGTCAACTCCCTTATTGATCAGCTCGCTTTTGTTCACACTTCACATAATTTAGGTGGTTGCCTATTCCCTGCCAGATTTTATAGTTGTTATCTGGTAAAGGGACAGGTCTGATAGGAACTAGTCAGCTCTACAGAAAGCAGGACTCGAAGGGTATGAATTTTTAATAAATAAATAAACCATCAACATCTTTAGGTTTGGTGAGTAAAATTCAAGCTAGCTGACTCATTTTGTACTGCTGCTGGGCTCACCAAACTGGAAATACAACCAATTTCTTACTCAATATAAAAGAAGAAAATAATATGAAGAAACTATCTAGTGATTTCCTCTGAGAGGTTTTACTTTTCATAAAGGCAATTTGGGGATCTTCTTAGATAATAGTATCATTTTATTTAATGGCAGAATTTTACCACTTTTTCCTTCTAAACGTCCATAAGACTTACAATATCTCTCATTTTTCAAATGAGAAACTAAGGCCGAGAAGACTGATTTCACTATAATAATATAATTATGGATAAGTTTATAAAAATATCAGTTCAGTTGATTTTCAAATCAATTCAACAAATATTTACTGAGCATCTTTGTTAAGTGCAGTATATAAAGTTAAATTTTTAATGGTTTCTTTCCTTGAGAGATTAACATTTTAGTAGATGAAGGCTGTCAGACATATACAGAAATATTTTTATTTTACCAAGTGTGTGATATGAGAGTTATAAACATAGAATGCTATAGAAACACATAGATGGGAAACCAAACCCAAAGTTGTCATGAAAGGAACGAGGTGTGTGTCATTCATTTGTGTCTTACTCTAGCCAAAGATAAAAGAGCTGATTCTTAAAGGATCATTATAAGTTGGTCAGCTGAAGAACTGGAGCTCTTACTTCATTCAGATCATTGTTCCATTGTTTCAGAGAGCTCTTTCTTGACCACAGCAAACTTGCACCTCCCTTCCTGGTACTTCTTCTCTCTCTCTCTCCCTTGTTTTATTTTATTTTTTTCCAAATTACTTGCCATCTTCTAGCATGTTGTATATTTCCCTCCTTTTTTGCCCCTCACTCCCAACTAGTATGTAAGTTGCATAAGCATAGAGTTTTTGTCTATTTTATTCACTGCTCTATCTAGACTGTTAGAACACTTTCTGAGACATAGCAGTTTCTCCAATATTTGCTATATAAATGCATTTGATAAATGTTGTAAGTGATAAATTAACAAGCAATAAGACTTGAATATTTTAAAAAGGCTATACAATGTAGTGCCAAAATGCTGTACCAAGAGGTTTGGAATTTGTTTTGTATAATGGGAAATAATCAGAAAGAGAAAAATATCATGTTTACATGAACCACTGTGATCAATGTGGAGATAATTGACCCAAGGGGCAAAAATGGAGTTATTACATTGATTGACTGACAAAACATTCAAATTCACAAGATAAATAATTATGAAATCTATCTTCAACAGAGAATCTAGAGTTTTGTAAAATAGTAAGGAAAATCCTAAGAGCTAATCCTTGAAGATTCACATTTTGGGAATGTTGCAAATTCTGCCTTAAGTAAATTCTGCCTTTTTAGTCAAAAAACAATGGTCTGATGTCTAAATTATATAATACTCACAAAAATATAACCGAAATGAAAAGTGTGTGGGCTTGAGATGACAGAGACCATTATATTAGAATAGTAAATACCATTCTAAGCACAGGTGTGAAATAAAATGACCTGCTTGGTGAATGCAATTTGTTATGTATAAAGAAATGATATGTGTGGGAAAAACTACAGATGAAGGCAGATAATTAAGCAAGCACCCACTTATTCACCTCTTTATTTAACAAATATGTATTAACCATCAATGAGTTATTGTGCTCTATTCCTGGGATACAATATGAGTAAATATTTGGACACAGACTGCCTAAAGGAGGTTTATGTTCTAGACATTATTCGAATATCAATTCAAACACACATTTGCAAACTAAAATCAGTGTGTCGATGGACTAATAGTATAACAGGGAAACAAAACCTAACATGGATTATCAGGAAACAAGTCTCTGAGGAAGTTAAATTTCAGCTGACATAGAAAAGATTAAGAGAAATTAAGAGAGTAGAGGGAATGGAGGCAAGGTGTTTGACTGCAGAAGACAAAGTATTTGCAAAGGTTCTATGTTTGGAGGAAGAATGAAATATTTAAGGAACTGGAGGTTGATAGGTAATTAATGCCTAGGGATCAAGGAGGAAAGTAGAAACATATGACATGAAGTAGCATGTAAGCCTCAGACTCTGCAAAGGCCTTAAATTCCATATAATGAAAATGATTTGGGCTTCATCCTAAAATGAGTAGGAAGTATGAACACTCTAGATGCTAAACTAAGGAGTTAAATACTATCCTGATCATCACAATGACTCACTGAAGGATTAAAAGCTGAGTTATCTAGCTTTCAAAAACAATTCTGGCCTCACTTTATTCATTTAATATTTATTAAGAATCTATTATGTGTCAGGCACAGAACTAGAGACAAGATTTGCCTTATGGACAAAGCAGATGAGGTTCTTGCTCTCTTAAAATTCACACTCTCTTGGGAGAGATGAATTTGAAGGGAACAAGATGAATCCTGTGTGTCCTCATCTTATAACCTATATCATGATTGTTGCATATTCCAAAGAAACAGAATACACTAAAGTACATCAAAAAGCAATATGGTCTTAATTGTCTCTTGAGGAGATATCTGTGGGGTAGGGAGCAAGTGTGACACTCAAAAATGGTGTCACGTAACACAAACTGCATAAAAAACATCTCTAAAAATCTTCCTGTATAATATTCATTCAAATTTGAGCTTTAAGGCAAAAAAGATGTATAGATATATAAAGAACATTAGATAATGGAGACCAACATAAAAAAATAAGATGTAGTTTTAGTGAAATTTTATGTACCACATAACATAATATGTATGTAAATAAAATAAAGATTACAGCAAATAAAAAGGGAAATAAAACCACAATTATTGTAGAAGACTCTACAGGACAACAGAAGACATATACATATACCAGTATATAAAAGATGTGTGTATATACCATATAGAAATTTATGCAGTTTATATATTTGTCTACATAGCATTTTTATATTTACATGGGACCATAGATCTAATACACAAACATAAAATATTTAAGTTTGAAGCTTTTATTTGATAACTTTTCTAAACTGTGGTGGTAGCTAAACTTATATGTTAGGTTACAGTTGAGAGTATCAACTGAGCTATATATGGTGATAAGAGTTTATTAATTCTTCTTGAAACTTTTATAAAATATAATAATAATCTTGTTAAAAAACAACTTAAATTTCCAAAAAGTATAAATCTATGGACCAATGATTCAGTAAAAGTATAAACTCAAATAAATAAAAACACTGAAATCAATCAACTAATGAATAAGCAAGCAAACAAAAACTCTTGGTTAAAAATTGACCAATTAAGGAGAGAAGCTTCAAGATGGCGGAAGAGTAAGAGGTGGAGATCACCTTCCTCCCCACAAATACATCTACATGTGGAACAACTCCTACAGAACACCTACTGAATGCTGGCAGAATACCTCAGACCTCCCAAAAGGCAAAAAAACTCCCCAAATACCTGGGTAGGGTAAAAGAAAAAAGAAAAAACAGAGACAAAAGAATAGGGATGGGACCTGCACCAGTGGGAGGGAGCTGTGAAGGAGGAAAGGTTTCCACACACAAGGAACCCCTTCTCGAGCAGAGACTGTGGGTGGCAAAGGGGGGAAGCTTCAGAGCCATGGAGGAAAGCACAGCAACAGGGGTGAGGAAGGGAAAGCAGAGAGATTCCCACATGGAGGAGCAGTGCCAACCAGCACTCACCAGCCCAAGAGGCTTCTCTGCTATCCCGCTGGGGCAGGTGGAGGCTGAGAGTTCCACCACCTCCAGTGGAAACTCTGGAGTTCAAACCACAGGGAGAGGACTGGGTTTGTCTGTGTGAGCAGAGCCTGAAGGGGGCTAGTGCACAACAGCTAGTGGGGAGTGTGTCCGGGAACAGGTCTGGAGCTGCCGAAGAGGCAAGAGACTTTTTCTTGTCTCTTTGTTCCTTAATGTGCAAGGAAAGGGGATTAAGAACACTGCCTAAATGATCTCAAAGGACGGGCGTGAGCCATGGCTATCTGCTTGGACCCCAGAGACGGGCGTGAGATGCTAAGGATGCTGTTGCAGCCACCAAGAAGCCTGTGTGCAAGCACAGGTCACTATACACACCTCCTCTCCTGGGAGCCTGTGCAGCCAGCCACAGCCAGGGTCCTGTGATTGAGGGACCACTTCCCCAGGAGAACACACGGCACACCTCAGGCTGGTGCAATGTCATGCCAGCTTCTGACAATAGGCTTGTCGTCCATTCCATACCTCTCCCTCCTACTGGCCTGTGTGAGCCAGAGCCCCTAATCAGCTGCTGCTTTAACCCCATCCTGTCTGTGCAAGGAACAGATGTCCTCAGGCGACCTACATGCAGAGGCAGGGCCAAAACCAAAGCTGAACTACAGGAGCTGTGCGAACAAAGAAGAGAAAGGGAAATCTCTCCCAGCAGCCTCAGAAGCAGCAGATTAAATCTCCACAATCAACTTGATGTACCCTGCATCTGTGGAATACCTGAATAGACAACAAATCGTCCCAAATTGAGGCAGTGGACTTTGGTAGCAACAATACATATATATTTTTCCTTCTTCTCTTTTTGTCAGTGTGTATGTGTATGCTTCTGTGTGTGATTAAGTCTATATAGCTTTGCTTTTACCATATGTCCTAGGGTTCTGTCTGTCAGTTTTTTGGTTTGTTTTTCTTAATATAGCTTTTAGCGCTTCTTATAATTGGTGGATTTGGTGGTTTTTTGGTTTGATTTCTCTTTTCTTTCTTTCTTTTTTTTTTATTACATAAAAATATTTTTTTATTTTTAGTAAGTATTTTTTATTTTAATAACTTTCCTATTTTATATTGTATTTCTTTTTTTTTTCTACCATTTATTCTGAGCAATGTGGATGACAGGGTCTCAGTGCTGTGGCTGGGTGTAAGTCCTGTGCCTCTGAGATGGGAGAACCGTGCTCAGGACATTGGTCCACAGGAGACTTCCCAGCTCCACATAATATCAGACGGTGAAAATCTCCCAGAGGTTTCCATCTAAACACCAGGACCCACCTCTACTCAATGACCAGCAAGCTACAGTGCTGGAAGCCCTTTGCCAAAAAACTAGCAAGACTGGAACACAACCACACCCATCAGTAGAGAAGCTGCCTAAAATCACAATAAGGTCACAGACACCCCAAAACACCACACCGGATATGGACTAGCCCACCAGAAAGACAAGATCCAACTTCATCTACCAGAACATAGGCACTAGTCCCCTCCATCAGGAAACCTACATAACCCACTGAACCAATAATAGCCACTGGGGGCAGACACCAAAAACAATGGGAACTAAGAACATGCAGCCTGCAAAGAGTAGACCCAAAACACAGTATGTGAAGCAAAATGAGAAGATAGAGAAACACACAGCAGCTGAAGGAGCAAGGTAAAAACCCAGCAGACCAAACAAATGCAGAGGAAATAGGCAGTTTACCTGAAAAAGAATTCAGAATAATGATAGTAAAGATGATGCAAAATCATGGAAATAGAATGGAGAAAATAAATGAAACATTTAACAAGGACCTAGAAGTACTAAAGAGCAAACAAACAATGATGAACAACACAATAAATAAAATTAAAAAAACACTAGAAGGAGTCAACAGCAGAAAAACTGAGGCAGAAAAACGGATAAGTGACCTGGAAGATAAAGGAGTGGAAATAACTACTGCAGAGCAGAATAAAGAAAAAAGAATGAAAAGAATTGAGGACAGTC